>NW_026526788.1:83931719-84104219 GCF_024362965.1 Panthera pardus
GTCCAGATACACATACAGAACTCGGGAGGCCCAGAACCCGCCCCTGTTTGCTGTCCCCTGCACCTCCTTGTTTTGCTCCAGTGCGCTGTCTGGTTTTCTCTGCACCGCCTGGATGGCTGTGCGCGCCAACTCTGCTCAGCACCATCCCCTGTGGCTTGATGCAGGACGGTCTGGGCAGGCAGCCCGTGAAGCCATGTCAAGTGTCTCTCTTCCCCCGAGAGCCGGTGCCCCATCACGGCTAGACCTTCCCTCGCATGTGTATGTCTCCAGCACCCACAAGCAGGCTCTCCTGGATAGCGTGTTTTCTGTATTAATTAGTTAGATGACAGTCCCAGGTGACCAGTAAGTTAAAGAAAGAACCCGTGTGAGTGAATTTTTTTAAAGGTCATTTGATTCCAGGAAAACCTGTGTGTGTGTGTGTGTGTGTGTGTGTGTGTGTGTGTGTGGTTTTTTTTAAGGATTTTATAGAAATGTTCAATGGCAAAGTAAAATGTAAAGCATTAAATGGTTCTTACTATAGTGAACAAATTGCCCCTTTTCATGCCATTTACATCCTCATTCGCTACATTTAGCCCGATATATTTGTCTACCTAATTCTCTGCAAACTGAAAGATCTCGTGCCCCAGTGTGAAAACACTAGGAGTTATACGATAATTATAATCAATGAGGAGAAAAATCATTGCATACAGAATTCATATAGGTCATTCAAATTAGAGAACGTTTGTTCATCCCCAGCTCTGTTCTCCCAAATGTTTTCGATTTAGAATGTGGTTTGATTAAAAGCAAAATTTACCAATCAAAAAGGAACATTGCTGTACCGAGTGTTCACTCCACATTTGGGTTCTGTGTGCTGGTCACAAAGAGGATGTCTTAATCTCATTTTGGGGCTGGATTTTCATGGATAACCTAAAAATTGTCGAGCCGCTCTCAAGGGGCCTGGGGACAGAGTGGCGACCTCAGGCATTGGCCAGCACCATTGCCTCGTCCAGGTCACCGGGAAATGCTCGGGAGCGGAGGGTTCGAGGGGACAGGTCCTAAACACGGGGGGTGAGAGGCCTGTGTGGACGGGGAGATGATCACGTGAGGACTACAGACGACAGGCGCTCCTGAGCGCGCACGTCTCCAGCCTGCCCCTCTGCCGTGCTCCGGCTGCCGCAGGCTCTGTCAGGCAGCTGTGAAGTCCCAGTTGAGGCTGGAGGGCTCCGAGGCTCTGGCGTCCCCGCTCCAGCCCCCGGGGCCGATGAGAGATGACGCTGGGGTTCCAGTAGAGCAGAGAGAAAAGTGTCTGTGACAGCAGGGTCAGCTGCCTGCCTGTGCGGCTCCCCCGGGGCCTCGGCCCACCTCTCCGGAAGGAGGGGGCAGCCGTCCGACCTCCTGAGGGAGAGGAGGTGGCCGAAGCACGGGAGCCGCGAGCACAGCTGGGGAGGAAAGGCTCTGGAGCTGATGAGAGCCTGCCTGTGGGTGAGGGAGCAGGACCCCATCCTCCCTGGCCCACCCCCTCACCCCCCGGGGGCGGCTGCCACTGTCCAGCGTTCTGCTGTGGCGGGTGGGGGACTCAGGAGGAGAGGCGCCCGTGCTCGCCTGGGGCCCTGCCCCTTTTGGATGGGGAAGGGCAGGCCTCCCCTCCCTTCCGTTGCTGTGAGCCAGCTGCCCTGGCCGCGGGGGTCACCTGCTGGACGTCCCGCAGGCCCCTCCCTGGCAGCCTGCGCCCACAGGTGCCGTGCCCCTGGTATGACAAAAGTGCCACAGAGCGGGTGGCTTGTAAACATGTATATCTCACGGCTCTGGAGCTGGAAGTCCCAGGTCATCATGGAGCCAGCCGGCCTGGTGTCTGGTGAGAGCCTGCCTGCTAGACCATGGCCTTCCATGTCCTCCCAGAAGGGGCGAGGGGAGGCTCCTGGGGCTCCTCTCATTAGGGCGCTGATCCCATTCGTGGGCACCCCATCCTCACGACAGCGTCACCTCCCACCTCTTAACACCGTCACCTGGGATTTTAAGGTCCCGTGACCTTTGGGGAGACACAGACATTCAGACTATAGCCCTGGGGATGTGCCTTCCTCTAAAGACTCTCCAGGGTGACACACAGGAGGAGACATGGTCACCCCAGTCCCAGATCACGTGGTGCCGGAGTTGCCCATGACGGAAGATAACGTTCAAATTTACGTAGTTATCAGGTTTATTGTAATAACCTCTAGATACCTTTTCAACATCAAGGATCCACTGTGTTAAGGACCTCGGGTCGTTAACCAATAGTGCTGAGCCTACCATAAGGTCAGTTCTTTGAAGTTAATCTTAAACTAATCTGAATTTAGAAGGTAAACAGTGTAGGTCCTCAGAATGCACCTGCTCATGTCGCTGTGCTTGTGTATTCAAAAGCGAACCATTTTCATCTCTGCAGGATGGCCAGCATGTCCTCTGTCGACCTGCTTATAGTCACCACCCAGTTCTACAAGTTACACAGATTTACAGATCCTGAGCCAGTGTGGAGTTGCTTCAGGTGGAGGCTGGATGAGCCTCCAGGGCCGAGGCCCTGCTGGGGCAACCCACGTGCGAAGCATGAGCTGCACGGAAACCTCGCCAAACCCGCCGGTAACCGGGTCTCCCTGGTGGTGGACCTAGACTTTGGTCAGCGGTAGGCTGGCTCACGCCAGAGGATTTGAGACAGCTTATAAAATTTCATAATGTAGTAGGGAGAGACCTGTGAGGAAGAAAAAGGGACCGAACATCCCTGACAATAGAAAGGGAAAGCCTCAAGTCAGGACAGCAGTGGGGGGGGTCAGTCTTCTGGAAAAGTCTACGTCACAGTCCAGGGTTCTTGGGATGAGCGGTCAAGAGGTCAGGTCTGAGGGTGTAAGGGAGAGTGGGGACCCTGCCGTCAGGGAGCCATCTGCCCCAGCACCACCCCTGGCCAGAGGCCAGTCCGTGTGGGCCACGCCGGCCAGAGCTGCCTCGTATGCCCCCTTTTCCCGCTCTCCCTGCCTCCTGCCTGGGTTCTCCGATGCCGTGAGGGTGCAGAAACCGTACAGTTTGGTAACAGTGCAGCTTTCTATCCGAGAAGACGAGAAGGCGTCCGAGGTCCGTGCAGAGAGGGACCTGGAGATCCATCGTGAAGAATCATAGCGATGGAAGGCGGGCGGGCAGAGCCGGTGGCCAACAGGCTCACAGGCCGGGACCCTGGAGGGCCTGCGGGTGAAGTTGGGCAGCCCTCCACGTGCTCACTATGTCCTTGGGGGTCTGTTGTGTCAGGAGAGAGCTGGGACTCCGCTTTTACCTTCCGTTCCCTTCATCCACGTGTCCGCTGTCCTGTTACACTGATGAAATCTAACATCAGTAGCTCTGAGCCCAAGTTCCTTTCTCCGTCACCGTGAACTTCAGGCTCAGTAAAGAGGTGGAGCCTGGTTGTCGGAAGCCCTCAGGACACAGGGTCTGTGGGGTGGGCAAGCGCCCTGGGAGACAGGTGTGGCGTGATGGTGCCGAAGCCACATCGGGAAGTGTCGGGGGCTGCCAGCAGAGCTGGGGGACGGTAGCCACGGGCAAGATGAGCTCCTCTACCTGCCGTCCCTCTGCCCGAGGCCCCTTGTCTGTGACGGGTCCCTGAGGGGGCGGGGCTGGCCGGGCATTTGGAATGTGATGGCGGGCATTCAGAAGGTCTAACGGAGAAGCCTCCCTTCCTTCCAGCTAGGTGTGAAGCTTCCTGTTGAGAGCAAGTGAAAGTCACGTAGGGTGGTCTGTGACAATTCCTTCCTCCTGAGGTGGTGTCCATGGAGTGACAGGAGGGAGCTTGCAGCTTGGGGGTAGACTGCACCTTATCTGTGTTTTGTACTGGGGACGGAGGCTGCCCAGCCTGGGGACCTCCAGGCTGCCGGCCTCAGCCTCCCTCAGGGAAGGCCCCTCACCCACCAAAGTGCAGCCGTGAAGCATCACAGCCCAGCCATGACCCGATCCTGTCAGGGCCACAGGGGTGTGTGGCCGTCCCACAGCACGGGGAGGACCGGTTCAGGTGGCTGGGAGGTCAGTTTTCCCCAGCTGTTGATTGGCAAAAAGGCAGGCACAGAAAATTATACAGAATTACAGAAATATACAAATATACAGAATATACAAAATTATTTGTATAATTTCTTTATACAAATTAGAATTTTGAAAACTTGCGCAAGGTCTGATTTTCCCAAGGTGCCGACGCTGGTGTGTCTGAAGGGCATCAGCCTACAAGTTGGTGGGAAGGACCAGAAGGAAGTCTTCCCCCGCCAGCTTTCACTTGGAGATCATTCCTGTGTCCTCTGACCTCGCCGAGAGCTTGCTGTCGCTTCCGGTGCTGCTTGAATGTGTCTCCTCTGGGCGAAGTCAGGATGAGCTTGCAAAGCACTTTGTAATCCTGCGGGGGAAAAAAAAGAAAAATCTAAATGTAAATCCTCTTTAACATAGCTGGTGGTTGTCATTACGTCAGCAAGAGGGAATCTTACTTTGGATGAATTTGAGTTTTCTGATGATGCTCATGTGCCCCCAGTCTTGTAGAAACACATCGTAAATGCAGGAGTGTGTGCAGTTTCTGGAAGAAAAGGTATGGTATCGATACAAAGGCATTGATTTTGCATTGAAAGTGTGAGCAAGAGGTAACATTTTTGTCTAAATTATCGACAGCCAGCAACCTAGCGGACAGCAGAAACAGTGGCCCTCAGCCTGATCCTGAGTTCGGATCACAGGGTCACTTCCGCAAGACCAGCCCAATAGGAGTCACATTGTGGCTGTAAACACTCGGTTCCCCGGGAAGCCAGGTGAAAAGCCAAGGAAAGATTGGGACAGCTGGTGCCCATGTCCCTGCTGGAGTTTCCTTTGCACTAGACTAGTTGTGGCGCCCTCAACAGAAGGTTGTGTGATGCACTTAGCGGGAACTGTCCGGGCTGCAGTGAGGGGGTCTTTGTGCCACTTCCTCCATGGCACAGGGACCGTGCCCTCCCGCGGGCCGGCTGTGTGCCAGGATCTACTAAGGGATGAGCACGGTGATACAGCTTCACGCACGCGTCAGCTTTCCTGGTTGACCGCCTCAGGAGCTCCCGGGACAGGAAAGTATGAGGCCCACCTGGGAACAGGGTCACGTCTGTTTCCCCTTTCTGGGGAAGACGTTCTCCAGATGCTTGGACCCAATTCAACCTTAACCTTCGTGTTCCATAGGAACAGTACTATGGAAGGGTCATGTAGGAAGGCTCCCTACTAGCCCCAAAGCGCTTCTTCAACCAAAGAGGCCGCAAAAATAGTGACACTTGACGTTCTGCGTGGCCTGTTGCCAACAGGGCTCCTGCGCGCTGGATGGGCTTTGTGGATGAGGTGAGGGGTTTGTCACCATTTGCCAAGGTGTAAATGATCGCCACGGGTCCTGTAGGACGCCGACCCTGACTCCTCTGGGGACCCGCACCTTATCCTGGGGTGTGCGTGTGCTTGTCACAGACTGGCGGCCCTGGAGCTTTGGGTCTCTCGCTGGCCAGAACTGCCGTGTGTCACCACTGCCTGTTCCAGAATTAAGTGTGGCAAATTGGCAAGTAATTTTTTGTGAAACATGCCATAGCTATACCAGCTTTAGTTCATTTCACAAATACTTAACAAGGATCAGCTGTGTTCTGGGAACACAGGGACCCCGCAACAGACCTTTAAAACCGTCCCTAAAAGTGCTTAGAATCTTGACTGAGGATGGAGATGGGGTGGGGGTGGGGGGAGGCGGCAGGAGCAAGACCGTAAATGTGTGAACTGTGTTTCACGTGGCAGTGCTGGGTGTCCTGGGCTCCCGCCGTGGCAGACAGGACGACTCTGCAGGTGGCTGTCCCAGAGACCCGGAAAGAGCGAGCTGCACCGCTGTGGTATTGACTAGCAGCAAACCGGTTTTCCTTGCCTTGCCACCCGAAAACAGCCATGCTGCTCTATTTGTTTCTTAAAATATGCATGGAGAGCAGCACCCAAATGCTGAATGACAAGTGACCCTCGGAGCACGCCCGGTATGCGCCGTGGTGGCCTGCCAGTGCTTCTCAGAGGCCTAGCTGATTCTAATTCAGGAGGATTTTTAACCCCTGCATTTAAAACGCTTGCTTGGAAGGTCCATGCTATTCCCATTAACATCAAGGAGGCTTCCACAGAGCCGAATATCTAATGTCATGCTTTGAGAATTGAAGCCTAGCCTGTTTTCAAAAGCAGGGATCTCACTATATCCATTGGAGTTTTACAGTGATTTGACGTGTCCTGGAAGAAATTATCTTCCAAGAAAGTAAGTTTAGTTGATTGAAATGAAATTAATTCCACATTTCCGTGTCATACTTTATTAACCTGATTGGCCTGCTGAATTCCAGCCTGTTTACAAACATTCTGTGGCCTGCTTGGACCTTCTCTCGGCAGCCTAAATTTCCCTCCCTGAGTGCTGGGACGAACCCCAAGCTGAGCGTTTCCCCCGTCGACTTCTGTCCGGTGCACGGCGCTCAGGCCCGAGCACTCCCGCGTGTCAGCCGCAGCCCCTCTGTGCACGGGCTCCCTGGACGCCACTGCACTGGTTTGAGATGTTGTGGCTACGACAACAGCCCTGTTTTCCCGATTCCATGTTCTTGTTTCAGAAAATACCCGGGGTGTAGCTCTCTCAGGGCCCAGCTTATTTCCCAGACGCCTTTGCTCAGGGACGGAACAAACCTTGCCCCACGTGGGCAGGTTCGTAGAGCGGGGCTCTGGGCTGAACTCCAGAGGGCGTTGGTGGTCACGCTTGTTTGTGAGAATAGAGCTCGAAGTCGCACATCTTGTGAGTCCGTTGCAAGTCCCGAGCTTTGTTCATGATGAAGGACTGTGTGAAGTTCTCAAGGTCAGCTTGGCCCTAAAATGTTCCACTGGTGACTACCAGAAAAGCCTCTTTGAGACAACGTTAAACTACATGGGACGCCTTGGGTGGCTCAGTCGGTTGAGCATCTAACTTGATTTCGGCTCAGGTCACAATCTCCTTGTTCGTGGGATGAAGTCCCAAGGCAGGCTCCATGCTGAGTGTGGGCCGCTTGATTCTCTCTCTCTCCCTCCCTCTGCCCTTCTTCCACCGGCTCTCTCAAAATAAATGAACTTCAAAAAAATTGCAGAAACACTGTTCAATGTTAACAGGCTGGCGTATAAAAACAGAAGTCGAAATGTCTACACTCGAAGTCCTGCTTAGACACGGCTTCTTAAGTTGAGTAATGGGAACCAGGGAGCATCACCTGATCGTGATCCCGGCCCGCGAGCGCCGCTCATCCACACAGCCTCGCCTCTCCTCTCCTCTCTTCCGCGGGTCTCCACGGGGTGTGAGCGGGTGGCCCGTACACACAGGGCTGCTGTGAATGGGCAGTCCGTCTCTTCTACAGCTGGGAATGTCACTTTGTGTGATGCTGTGATGCTTTACTGCCCGTTCCAACCACTGTTTCTCTTTTCAGAGCTGAGTTCATAGTTTGTCTTTCCCTCTTTGCCTCTCACCTGATTCTGACTTTCCACCTTGCTGACAATCGTCTCATCTCTGAGCCTTCATTTATTAATCCCTTTAATTTCCCAGGACACGTGCCCTGTATGCCTTTTTGCAGCAAAAAGATCATGGCAGCCTCTGAGAACGGGGGGTGGCTGGCCTGGCAGGCAGGCAGAGTCGGTGCCAGGCTTCTAGAATGGTGAGGCGTCCTCCCTCACTCAGGACCCCAGGCTGGGCCCCCGCGGGAAGTGCAGAGTTCCCATCCTCCGGAAACATCTTCCAAGCTGAGATTTAGACAGGCCGCCACGAAGGTGCAGAGCACCCCAGAGAGGGCTTAGACGCCCCTGCAGGTGACGCCCTCCTACCCTGTCCTCTCCTGCGGGAGGAGCTTCCATCCCTCAGAGGGGCGCGGTCCTGGTCATGTGGGGAATTCCCTCTGGCTCTCCCTCTCTGCCTCTGCTTTGGGGTCCATCACGTGAACAAAATGCTTCTGCTGGGGTCACGGAAGACTCCAGGAAGACCGTCTCTGTTCCCAGCAGGGTCCTCATGACTTCTGGGAGATGCTTGTACGTCACTGTTGATTTCAGGTCGCTTTCCTTCCTTTGACTCGGTGAGTTTTAGGGCAAAACAAGTTTACTTTTTTTTTTTTTTAAGTGTATTTATTTTGAGAGAGAGGGTGAGCACACAAATGGGGGAGGGGTGGGGGGCGGAGAGGGAGAGAGAGAGACAGACAGACAGGGAGAGAGAATCCCAAGCAGGCTCCACACTCAGCATGGAGTCTAACATGGGGCTCAGCATCACAACTGTGAGATCATGACCTGAGCCAAAATCAAAAGTCGGAAGCTTAACCAGCTGAGCCACTCTGGTGCCCCAGTCTTAATCCTCTTGAATGAAACCTTGCAAACTGTTTCTATTTTTGTAAATAAACTTCCTGTTCTCTTGCACCTTGACCAGAAACGTATATGGGGTGTTCGTTTGGAAGACTTCAACTTTCTAATAGATCAGTTTCCCACGTATGCACATTGTTGCAAATTATTGACTATAATGTATTAACTATCCTGCTGTTTTTGGAAATGTAGTTGCTATCCAAATTTTTTGCTTTCACACACCATCACCATGGGCATCCACGTGTGTCTGTGTTTCTGTAGAATAGGCTCCTGGGACGGGTTGCTGGTGTCAGGGCATGTGCACCTAAGGCTTGGGGGATAGAGCCCAGGCACCCCCGCTGTGTAAGCTTATAACCACCAACAGTAGTAAAGGGTGTGCATTTGTTTGGATCTTCACAAACATCACATTTTTAAAATGGCCTATTTTTAAAGAAATGGATGTTTCTCTGGGAACTTCTGAGGTCCCAGGTCTTTATCAGCCAGTTGCGTTTTTTTCTTTGATTTGCTTGGGCGTGTTCTTCACTGGTCTCTCGTTGTTTATTTCTAACTTCAGTAACTTTTTCTAAAGTGTGGCTATTGGTCCTCTGATAAGTTATAAATATTTTATTCCAGTCTCTAAAAGTGCTTTTGGCATGCTGGAGTTTTACATGTTTATGTAGTCCAATCTGACAGGTCTCTTATTGGAGCTTGTAGGGTTTGAATCTTACTTTGAAATATCATTACTGCTGCAAGGTTGAAACAGCTATCTTTTGTGTATGGTGCTTTTGTGGTTTTAATGTTTTAAATTTGTCGATAAGTTGCTTTTGTATCATCTGGGATGTGGTGTCACATAAAGCTGCCATACGTAGGCAGTTGGTTTTGCCGTACCATCTATCCACATGGTTTGCTGTCATCAGCCCTCTTAACGGAAATGCCCACCTCGCTTTATACTAACTACTTACAGGCATGGGTCCATACACAGCTGCCTTCTCCACTGCCTGTTAGTTCTTCCCCGGGCCAGACCTTCACACTTATTACATGTAGCTCTACAGATAGTTTGATAGATGGTAGGATACGTCCTTTTTCATGGCGATTTTATAGATTTTACTTGGGGGGTGAGGACGTGGGAGAAGGAAGAGTATGCAAATCAATAGTCTGATAGACCTGGGACTGTATAAGTAATAAGAGGGGAAAGCATAAGATCAGACTGTTGTTTAAGTAATGGTTGGGCATCAGAGGAATCCCTTTCAAACCAACAGAGCAGAAAGTAAAAGATTGGGTAGGGAAAACAGGAATTGAAATGGGGCAGCCGCCCATGCCTGCTTGGCAGGCACCGAATGGGTTCCTGGGAAGCGGGACTCCAGTTTTAAAATTAGAAAGGTCAAGGGGCGCCTGGGTGGCTCAGTCAGTTAAGCGTCCAACTTTGGCTCAGATCATGATCTCACGGTCCGTGAGTTCGAGCCCCACATCAGGCTCTGTGCTGACAGCTCGGAGCCTGGAGCCTACTTCAGATTCTGTGTCTCCCTCTCTCTCTGACCCTCCCGCATTCATGCTCTGTCTCTCTCTGTCTCAAAAATAAATAAACGTTAAGAAAAATTAGAAAGGTCAAGTTGGTCATTCTAGAGTATGGACACTATAAGAAAAATGCAAAGGTAAGCTCTAGAAGCAAGGAGGCCAAGCAGAGAAATACAGTAATAATAAAACTATAAGGCAACATGGCAGAGTTGAAGCCTTGTTGGCATATGTCCTGGGGCTTACCTTGCCCATGAAAGTGAGGCTTCAAGTTGGCCTGTGAAGCAGAACCCAGCTCTGTGCACCTGAAACATCAACTCGAAGAGAACAAGAGTCAGGGATGGGTGGTGGTTAATCAAGCCAAGGAAACCAATAGGAAAGCAGATGCTGCAATCCTGATAGCAGACCAAGTGGAAATCAGGCCAAAAGAAGCATTCTAAGAGACCAGTGGGGATACTTGTGAATGCCAAGGGCCACATTCCTGGTGAAGATACAACACCTACAACACAGAAGCCACCTGTATAAAGCAGAAACCACAGCATAGGCAAAGAACAATATATAGAAAACAGAAATGTTAGGCGGTTTTGACACCATTTTCAGAAAAGACCAGTCAAGTGGATACAAGTAATGTTGTAGGAGGATCCAAACAATACAACAGATAACAGAGATGTATTGAAATTTATACTCAGAGACTTCAGCTTCTCAAACATGTGGGATACTTACCAAGCCTTATCAAAAGTTAGGCTACAAAGAAAACTAAGTTTTATAAAAAATTATTACATATGTTGTCTAATCACAGTGCCGTAAAACTAGGAGCTGTTACGCAAAGTCTCAGATGAAGGTGCAAATATTAACATTACAGGATTCCCTGGGCGCCTGGGTGGCTCAGTTGGTTGAGCGTCCGACTTCGGCTCAGGTCATGATCTCACAGCTTGTGAGTTCGAGCCCCACGTCGGGCTCTGTGCTGACAGCCCAGAGCCTGGAGCCTGCTTCTGCTTCTGTGTCTCCCTCTCTCTCTGCCCCTAACCCACTCACATTCTGTCTCTGTCTCTCTCAAAAATAAATAAACATTTAAAAAAATTAAAAAAAAAAAAATTACAGGATTCCCATCAAGTAAGAGTACTCTGTGTCAAACACATTTAAAGCAACGGTTAAAGCATTTGTGGATGTAGCCACCAAAATCAATGAAAATGAAAAAAGAAAAATTCTAAACTCAGAGCTAGGAATAATAGAAAGGGAAGCAAAAAAAAAAAAAAAAAAAAAACCCCAAAAAACAAGAAAGAAAATGAGGTGCAGAGAAGAAAAGCATAGATTAAATCAATAAACCTAAGTCCAGGTTCCTTGAAAAAAAAAGACAAATCATTAGCTACCTTATTCAGGAAGGAAACGGATAAAACACAAATACGCAAAATTAGAAACGAGAAAAAGGAAATAAGTATTGATACAGAGATAACTTAAAAAGCACAGACTAATTTTGCGGATAAATTTGAAGTGCGTGAGGAGAAAAAACAGTTTTGCCAAAATTAGCCCTACTAGAGAAAGCTTCAGTAAACCAGTCTACATGGAGGAAATAGCATCGCCCAGGAATTCTGTCAAGGAATGGCACCAAGTCCGGTTGATTCCACGAGGAAGCTCTCGGAAACCTTTTGCACAGCTCATTCTGATGTTATGTAAGTTACTCCAGAGCACAAAAAAATGAAAGGGAACTTCTAATATCTTATGAGACAAGTAGAATGTTGAAACCCGAACCAGGTAAAGATACTGTATCCTGCTACCACATGGGAATATTGGGAATAATGATGCAGAAGTCCTCACTAAGCGATGGGTTTAACAGATTCCACCACCTCATTAATAGCATAATCTACCTTGATGGAGTTGTTGCCACCCAGGAATGCAAGGATAGTGTGATATTAGGACACCTGTTAACTATACACAAATGACTATCCTCATCATGTAGGAGGGAGGGAAAAAGACCTAATCCAGATAACGTTGGCGCACCGTGCTCTAATGGGATCTACTCAGTTATGGGAGAAACTACAAATACTGATTTTCACAGTGGTATGAAATGATTTTATCTGTACGTAGGATTGAGCAAATAACTAAATATGCTGATGTTTCTAGGAACCAAGAATCCCCCTGTGGAAGAGGGGAGGCAGGGTGGAAGGGGAGACAGCAAGGAGGAAGCTGACAGAGTTAGGTTGGAGTTGGAACTATCAGTACGAACCGATCATGTCTGCAATATGCACGCCACCTTGCTCTGTGTACAGAAAAGACCTAGAGGCAGTGTTACCCCAGTAGCCACGAGCACTCCTGGTTCCCAACCTTTTCTAAATACAGACAGTCTCTCACCTATGATGGTTCTACTGAGGCTTTTTCAACCTAACAATGGTGTGAAGGTTGTGTATGAAGTAAGTCCTATGATGTAATCTTTCATTACAGGCTTCTGTTATTCAGTATTACTCATAAACTTCATCCATGATAGTGGCATGTAGCCATCGTTAATTTCCATTGTTGTATCTTCTTATTTATTCCACTGTTGACGGACATTCCATACTGGTTTCCTGCTGTTACTAATACGCCCCGTGATGATTCCAGGCCATCTCTTGGTGCACACGTCCGTGCATTTCTGTTGGGCGTACCAAGATCTGGTGTCACTAGTTGCAGGATGTGGGTGTAACCGTGTTTAGTAGATGACGCCACCCAGTTTCTCAACATAATTGAATCAATTTAATGCCCACCAGCACTGTCTGAATTTCCTGTTTCACCACATCCATGGCAGCATTTGGTTTTATAATCTTTTAAATTTTAGTCATTTTATGGTCCTATATCCCCCTGCAGTTTTCACTTGCAGGCCTGTAATGACCAGTGCGCTCGAGAACATTTTCATATGGCTATTTGCCATTTGCATTTACTCTTTTTTGAACAGGAATCACCCATTTTTCTGTTGGGTTGCTTGTCTCTTTCTTAGTAATTTATACAAGAATTCTTTATATATCCTGGATGTAGTTCCTTTACTGGCCATATGTGTTGAAAATACATTTTTATTTCTTTAATGCTAAATTTTGTACAGAGCTTTTAGTCAAATTTTATCTATCTTTTCATTTATGATTAGTACATTTTGTCATGTTTAAGAAGTCTTTTCTCTCCCATAAGATCATGAAGGTTTTCTGTATTCTAAAACAGAGATTGGCCAGCTTTTTCTGTATACAGATATTTAGACAGTAAATGTTTAGATAGAAAATATTTTTGTTTTGTGGGCCATTGATAGTCTCCATTACATATTCATCTGCTTTTTATTTATTTTGTTAACATTTTTATTCATTTTTGAGAGACAGCATGAGCAGGGGAGGGGCAGAGAGAGAGAGAATCTGAAGCAGGCTCCAGGTTCTGAGCTGTCAGCACAGAGCCCAACGTGGGGCTGGAACCCCCAGTTCATGGAACCCATGAACGGTGAGATCATGACCTGAGCCAAAGTTGGATGCCCAACCTACTGAGCCCCCCAGGTGCCCCTCATCTGCTTTAAAAAAACAAACACACAAAAAAACAACCCTTTAGAAATGTAAAAACCCTTCTTAGCTTGTGGTAAACTTCTGCAGTTTCTAGTTTGCCTATTCCTGTTCTAGAAGCTACAGGGTTTTTTTGTTTGTTTTTTATATATAAAACTATAATATAGGGGCGCCTGGGTGGCTCAGTCGGTTGAGTGTCCGACTTGAGCTCAAGTCATGATCTCACGATTGGTGAGTTTGAGCCCTGGTTCATGAGTTTGAGCCCTGCATCCAGCTCTGTGGTGACAGCTTGGAGCCTGGTGCCTGCTTTGGATTCTGTGTCTCCCTCTCTCTGCCCCTCCCCTGCTCACATCTCCCTCTCCCTCCCCCTCTCCCCTCCCCTCTTCCCTCTTCCCTCCCCCTTCTCCCTCTTCCCTCCCCCTTCTCCCTCCCCCCTCTCCCTCCCCCTTCTCCCTCCCCCCACCCCTCTCTCGCCTCTCTCAAAAGTAAATAAACATGAAAAAAATTCAGAAGAAAACCAAACTACAGTAGACCCGCAGTTGATTTTGTTTGATGTTGTTTTATAGTGAAAGGTGTAGACAGTGTCTAAATGAGTCTGTTCATTATTGAGAGATTCTGCCACATTTATTCAGTGACCCCTTTGTTACAAATTGAATTACTCTTGAGTTCTCTGCTCCATTTTATTGGTCTATTTGTTTAGTCTCCCATCACACTATCTTATTGTAGCTTTAAAACAAATATTGGTATTTAGTAGACAAGTGCCTCAGTTCTTTTTACAACTGTCTTGGCTACTCTTAGCCAAGACCTTTCCACCAGCATATACATTTTAGAATTTGTCAGCACATTCCAAAGTAATATTTTTAAAACGCTTTTTCTTTTTAAACTAAGATTTGATTGACTATAGATTGGTTGGAGGCAAATTAACTCTTTCCATTTTTTAATCATCAAATCTGTGAACATGTTATATTCCTCCATTTATTGAATTTGTCTTAATTTTTCTCAATGACTTAGTTTTTCTCTACAAAGGTCTTGCACACGTTTTGTTGGATTTATAGCTAGGTATATATGTTTATATATCTGTGAGCTCTTGGAAATGACACATTGTTTAAATCAGCAACATTGCCTTCAATGTTGGTTGGAATGCACTGCTAAACGTGTTTTGACTTATAGTTCATAAGAAAATTTTAATTATAGGACACTTCAGGTTTCCTTAGGTCATTTTTTAAAAACAGCTTATTTTGTTTGACTAGTTGTACTGACTAGGATCTGCAGTACAGTGTTAAATAGAAGTAATGAGGGTAGACATCCTTACCTTGTTGCCAGTTTCAGGGAAAAAGTATTCAGTGCCTTTGTCCTGATCAGTGTGGCTGGATGTTCAGTTATTTTATTCATCTTGCTCAAGATCCTATTTGTGGTTTTCTCTTTCTCTATGTTGTTTTCCTGTTTTCCGTGGCATCAGTTTTTTCTGTGATATCAGTACACAGGCATAATTTTGTTGCCGCATTTCAATGACTTGGAAGGCATTTACACAATTCCATTAGACTCATCTCGTGATGTTTTCCTTTTAGCACGTTGTCATGCTGCAAACTAATCACTTCCAATTACACATTAAGTGAACGCTCCTCTGTTGTACATTTAAAAGGTTTTCAAAATCTGGCAACTTCCTTTATACTTGCCTTGGTCCCAGCAGAAGCTGCTGGAACAGTGGTTTGTGCTCAGAAAACCCATCCACTGTAGAATCGTGTGGGACTTTAGGTCTTGAAAAGGGTAAAACCACTTGACATGTCTTGTGATTCGAACAATGCTACTTGTCATGAAGCAACTTTACTGGAGTATAAGCATGTACCTGCTGTTCTGCCTTAAATTCCTTAAAAACCTGTCATATCTGCAGCACATACTGACTTCCAAAGCTATTTTGTGTTTAATAATAATAGTGAAAGGCAGTTCTTCAGACGCAGAAGAATTTCAACCCTGCTCTGTAAAAATTGTGATAAAACCTTGTCACTGCTGCTAAGCCACTGAAGTGTTCTCTGGTAGGTAGTCAGGCTATGCGGTTTTCCTTTCTCACAAAATTTCACAAAACTAATGATGGTTAAGTACAGGATAGATTGAAAGATTTTCTCAGGGTACCCGTTGATGGATAATAAACTGAATGACCATAGAATTTAAATGTCTTCTGTTTTAACTCTGTTGATTTGTTCAGCTAAGCCTTTTTCTGCTTCACACGTTTTTTACTGCCATCATTTATAATACATCATAGCAGGTTCTACTTCAGGTTGTACTGAATTAGTGTTTTCTGAAAATATTCTTGCTGTGGCCATAGTTTGTCAACTTTTGATCTGGCTTTCAACTTATATAAACTACAAAGAGAATAGTAAAATCCAAACCAAGGAAACAAAAAGCCAATAAAAATGATAAACTCACCAGACTGATGAGAGAGAGAGACAGAGAGAGACAGAGAGAGACAGAGAGAGGCACAAATTACCCATGCTGGTTTTAAAAGGAGAAATCAGTACAGATCCTATAGGTATTAAAAGAATAATAAGGAAATCTTTTAAATAGTTTCATGCCAGTAAATGTGATGACTTAGATGATATGGAAAAATTCATCGAAAGACACAGACCATCAAAGTTCTCAGGGAGAAGTACCTTGAGTGTGCTAGGTCGTTATATGACTCTACGTGTCCATACTCAACTGTGTACGTGTACCTAAAATGAATGGATTGAATTAATGTAAATTTTACCACAGTACACCTGACTATAAAATACTGTCTGATGCAGCCCAATATTTACTTTGATTTACATGCAGATTTAGCATTTTTGCTCTTCATTCTGTATCTCTAATCTCCCTGCCGTTGATAATTTTTCTTCTGCCTGAATAATTCCTTTTCACTAATGATGTGCCAACACCAGCTCAGAGTGGCTCATGAGGGCCCACTCTTTAATTCACAGTAATTTGGTGAACTGGGTATCATACTCCTTATTGAAAATTTATAGCTAGATACATTACATTTAGAGGTAACACTCAAAAAACTCATCCCTTCCAGGTACACTAATTTGACTGTTACCTGTGCCCTCGAGGTCATTTTTATGGTGATGTACTTCTGAGGATCTCTTCCTGGCTGTATGTTCAATGCTGTCAACATTGGTGTTTTGAAATCAGCCCTAGTACAAGTCCTTACAGGAATCAGTAGATGTTGCAGATTGGGGCTTCCTTGCCTAGGTGAGGGGCTGATAAAGTATAGCTCACTGCGGGACATCTATTTTTGTATGTGAATTTTGAATGTAACCCAGCCACACCCATTTATTTGTGTCTTGTCTGTGACTGCTTTTAATATTTGAACAGCAGAGTCCATTAGTTGTGACCAGACTACATGGCCCACAAAGTCTAGAATTTTTTACTTTCTGAACACTTAAGAAATCCTTTGCAAACCATTGGTCTACTTTTAAGCGTGATGCAGGAGATGTTAGTAATGACCTTAGCTTTGAGAGTGTCATGTGTGTAACCATTACGTTTTGAATAGCATAAAAATTCTTGTAATATTTGAGATTATAATTGGATTCAGTGGAGAATTGCTCCTCTGTAACAAGTACGGGAGGTTCAAACTACATCTTCACTGCCTCACTGGGCTCTCATTAGCCCGGCATCCTCCATGTGCGTGCTGGTCATCTGTCAGCTACAATCACAGGGTGGCTCTGGGCACAAGAGTTTTGCAAATATTAGTGACAGCTTCTGAGAGAATCAGTGACTATCCGGAATTTGCCTTAAAGAATGTTGTATGTGGGGCGCCTGGGTGGCGCAGTCGGTTGGGCATCCGACTTCAGCCAGGTCACGATCTCGCAGTCCGTGAGTTCGAGCCCCGCGTCAGACTCTGGGCTGATGGCTCAGAGCCTGGAGCCTGTTTCCGATTCTGTGTCTCCCTCTCTCTCTGCCCCTCCCCCGTTCATGCTCTGTCTCTCTCTGTCCCAAAAATAAATAAATGTTGAAAAAAAAAAATTTAAAAAAAAAAAAGAATGTTGTATGTTATGTAAATTGTGTGCTACATATCCTTTGTATCAGTACAATTTATAGTTAAACTGTTGCCTGTGTGCGTGCATCCTTACTTGGGAATGCCAGTCACACACACGTTCGTTAGCACCCATTGTCTTCCTCCATACGGGGTTACTGGTAAGGAATGCTCAGTTTTGTGCTTCTTTTTCTGAAGTTAGCTTAATTTTTATTCTTAAAGGATACTTTTCCTTGGTGTAGAATTCCAGGTTGACCTTTATTGTTCCGAGTCTAGTGATGCCTCTCGTTTTTTCCGAGGCTTCCATCATTCCTAGTGAGAAGTCAGCTCTAAATACAGACACTGTTTCTTTGAAGTAATAGCTCTTCTCCAATTCTGCATTTGAATGGATGTCCTGCTGTGAAACCCAATGGCTTCCTGGATCTGTGGCTTAATGTCTTTCAGCAGTTCTTGCGCTCTTCTCTTGCTTCAAAGGCTGTGGTGCTTGTTCTCTCTCATTTCCTTCTGGGACTCCATCGACACTGGGTCTGCCCTTCCTCTTGTTCTAGCTTCATTAGTTTCCATTATCTTATCTGTATGTTTCATTCCGTTCATCTCTTCTGATCTAACAGTTTACGAATTTCTTTCTTGTGCCAAATTTGGTTTTAAATCCTTTCATAGTATACATTATTTCCAAAATATATTTTCCTAGTGTTTTCATTTTTTCAAACAGTTGGCAGTCTTCCAAAATTTTGAAATCTTGGTTTTTACCCTTCTTGAATGTAATAAACAACAGCTATCTTAAGTTTGTATCTGATACTCCTACCGCTGGAATCCCTTGATCTACTCTTATTTTTATTTTTATTTATTATTGAGAGACAGAGACCGAGAGCGAGCAAGCAGGGAAGGGGCAGAGAGAGGGAGACACACAATCCAAAACAAGCTCCAGGCTCCGAGCTGTCAGCACAGAGCCTGACGAAGGGCTCGAACTCACGAACCGTGAGATCATGACCTGAGCCGAAATCAAGAGTCAGAGGCCTAACTGGCTGAGCCACGCAGGCCCCTGCTCTGTGATCTGCTCTTAGGATTTGTGTTTGCTGTGTTTTGTTCATCTTGTCATGTGTCCAGTCATTTTTTTATGTCACGTTATTGCCTTTGAAAAGTTGTGTGTAGACTGCATCGTGCCTAATGTAGCAGTGTTCTCCCTCCAGCAGGTGTCTGGGGGCACTGCTGGTCTGGGCCCCTCCTCTTAACCTTGGGGATTCAGATGATTGGTGCACGGCCACGCTTCCTCTGGGGTTTGGTTTAGTGGACACTCACCCTCCTAGAGGGTGGCCTCTGAGGTTCCTCCCCCACCGTGAGGGGCTCCTCGGGTCCTGCAGGCTAGGACCTGTCTCCTGTCCTAGCAGGGGCCCTGACTCCTGTCCTCCCTGAACCAGGTCCTGAGTTGTCAGTGCATGATCCACCCATTTCTCGAGACCTCAGATCACACATCCTGATGTTAAAAATAACACACTATTCTCAGCCTGCCCTCTTCCTCTTCCAGGGACACTGTACAGGCAGCAATTCATGTGGGAAGACACACACACACACACACACACACACACACACACACACACACACACTTTGAGCTTTTTGTCTACGTTAAGGTGTCTTCCTTACAACGCCTGCCACTGTGCCAGGGAGCCCAGTTGACAGGTGGTGTTGAAGCTGTCTCCAAGCTGAGGTCCAAGGGCCAGCCCTTTGGACCCATGCAGAATGGACTTCATGCCGATACGGAGGGTTTCAGGTTCTCTTGGCCTGGATACATCAGCTGAAGAAATTAGCACCTTGTGTTTCCAAGTTAGTGGGAAGTGAGCGGTTAACAAGATACATGAATTTTTTGAGATGACAATTCTAACCATATCAGAACACATTTGTGCGGTGTTTAATGGGTATTTAAATATGTTTAGTAAATATGACTTACACTGAAATATAGATGGAAGTGTGTAAATAGTTCTTTTTGCCAAACCAAATCCTTTTATATGGTTATTTTGGTGAGTCTTTTAAAATACTGTTGTAAAACAGCAATATGGTTGCTTCTATGTGTGTTGGGAATATTTACTAATTTTTAGATGCTTGAGACTCATACATACGGGCGATTGTTTTAGCTGTTGTACAAAGGCAACACCCCGGTTCCCTGATTTAAAGGTCTCCAGTACCTGTGGAGTCGTCTTGACTATCATTTTTATGAAACTAAGTGCAGGAATGGAGCATTCTTTCATGGCATTGTAAGATGTTAATGCCTGTGACTTTGAGAAGCAAAGTTACCCAACGTGGTGATCACTCAGGCCTCTTCCATTCCAATCCTAAGGGTAGCAGTTCCTTAAAACACCTCTAAGATCCACACCGCATACGATGTTGAAGCTTTCATCCTGCAGGTAGTGATGTTTCAGGAGCGCAGTGGGGACGGCTGCCTGTCGCTAGTGAGCGTGTCTGCCTTCTGCGTCTGCTGGCTCTGCCTCCCCCGCCCACCTCCATCTCGCTCCGTCTGACCCCTTCAGGCCTTGCCACGGGGACCCCTTGCTGATCTTTCAGAGCAGGGCCTTGATGAAGTGCACACGGCAACTCAAGTCGCCAAAATGAAACGCAAACCAAGAGGGGAAAAGTTTTCCAAAGGAAAAATAAAAGAACTTTATAAGGAGCCTGGGAACCTTGCTTTGGTCCTCCTTGACACTGGCTGGGGGACAGGGAGGAGCAGAGGTACTAGAGTTAGGGCCGCACGCATTCTTCCGGAACCTCCTCACTTCGTAGATCCTCCCTTCAAGAATCACGTGCTGGGAGCACAGCAGGAAGACACGAAGTCCCGTCCTCCCTGCCCTCCTGGAGTCCACAGTGCAGGAGGCTGGTGTTCAACAGCTGGTGAACAAGTGATTGTTTAGTTGGAGTAGAGAGAAATTCCGCCAAGGAGAAAGATCAAGCACCGTGAGGGTGTTGGGGTGGGGGTGTGGCCTTCTATGTGGGGGACGGAGGTGGCTTCTCTGAGAGGCAACATTTAAATAAGATCTGAACAATGAGAAGGGAACACAAGAGCGTTCCAGGCAGAGAGGACTGTGTGTGAAGTCCCCATGCACTCGGAAGAATCCAGAAGGGGACCGGTGTGTTCTGCACAGAGTAGCTGGACAGGGACCAAGGCAAGGGCCAGGCCATAGCAAGGGGCCAGCTCAGTCTGAGCGCTGGGAACACATCAGGAAGCCATTTGGAAGGAACCGCCATAGTTACTATTAGTCGTCTCTGGCTGTAGGGGGGAGAACACACTGGGTTTGGAGATGCTGGGGGATGCAGGCCGGCCGATTACTAGCCCGTCGTCCTGGTCCAGGCAAGAGAAGAGAGGAGCTTGCCCTCCTGGATCATGATGGGAGTGAGGTCCCCAGGCGGAGGGGTCGTTGGCAACAGAGCAGGAGGCCCGGCCGTGGAGAGACAAGGATGTCGACGTGGGGCGTCCTCCTCCTAAGGTCTGGGGCAGCCACACCGCCACGCAGATGGTGTTGGTGCAGAAATAACAGGACAGAGGAGGGAGATGTAGGTCGAGAATGGTCCCCCTTGTAGCTGGGGGTGTGAGCTGTGGACGCTGATGATCACCTGGGACGAGAGCCTGAGGGAGAAGGCAGATGGGCCCCACCACAGGAGTGGGCAGCGGGACCTGAGGCTGGCAGGGACTCGGCGTGAGGGCCCCACAGCCCATCTCCCAGTGTCAGCGACGCCACCTTCCTCACAGCAGCACCTGCGTGTCCCCTCTCCTGGAACCAAAACTTTGTGTCTGAGCCTTCATGGCATGCCAGCCTTTAAGGGGCAAGGAGCCAGTCTCTGGAGCCCCTGTGAGGGGATGACCAGGTGCCGCTGCTGCGACTATCATGTGGCACAGAGGCTGGCATGCACGGGCAGGAGGGAGGGACGGAGCCCCACTGACACGGCAGAAGCACATCCCCCCTTCACTGCAGCCCGACTCAGCAGCCCCATCCTTCGGGTAAGAATGGCCACAGGCTGGGGGCCAGAAGGCAGCTGCCCGTGGGCAGGTGGCAGCTCAGTTCGGTCACGAGCATCCTTCACCCTCTCTTACCCGTCAGCTTCCGAGTCTGCGAGCAGCTGGCCGGCTGAGCTCAGCCCTGTGGCCTGGTCTTCGGTCCCGGGCTTGGGACGCAAGCACAGAGGGGCTGGTGGAGACGGTCGCTGGGACTTAGTTAACCAGCAGAGAGGATTTCCCGGCTGAGGAGAAGGTCTTCAAAGAGCAGACACAGCTGGACTGGCTGTTTTAGCAGACTCGCCTTAGACCATGCCCTTCCGTGACCGTGTCTGTCTGCGGCACGCGCCCCCCCAGCAGTTTCCATCCCTGTGGCTGGAGTCCACGGGAAGGCACGTTTGAGGGACCCGCCACGTTGGGCTGCACTTGGCTTTGAGTCTGCCGCTGAAATTTTGTTGTATTTCATTGAAAATAAGCATTTGATAATAATAATCACTTTAAGTTGATAAATTCTTTAAAAAAAATTTTTTTTTAACGTTTATTTATTTTTGAGAGAGACAGAGACAGAATCCGAGTGGGCTAGGGGCAGAGAGAGAGGGAGACACAGAATCCCAAGCAGGCTCCAGGCTCCAAGCTGTCGGCACAGAGCCCGACGTGGGGCTCGAACTCACAAGCTGTGAGATCATGACCTGAGCCGAAGTCGGACGCTCAACCGACTGAGCCACCCAGGAGCCCCGATAAATTCTTTTAAATGAGAGAAATCATTAAGGATGGCTTTTCTGCAGAAGTAGTACCCAGGGAAGTGAAATTCTGTCTCCCTGGGAACTTCTTAGTAAATACAAAGGCAGATTGCCTACGTTAAATTAAGATCACGGAAGTAGAATCTCACACGCTTCACATTTTAAGCACACATTCTGTGTGCCATGGAACAGATAACAGACATGGGCACCAAGGGTTTTTTTTTTTGTTTCTTTTGTTTTTTTTTCCTCTTGGAAAAAAAAAGTTGAAACCATTAGCATTTGGAGCTTTCAGAGTCCTTATTTTAATTAGTCTCCCACATACTGGCGACAGAAGGGTGGAGGTCCAGGCCTTCCCGTCGTTACGGGGCTAGTGGGTTGCTGCACCTGCCGCCCTGGGTGTGATGCGTGAACACCCCTGACCGTGCTGGGGGGACGAGCGACCTCCATGCCAGAGTTCACTGAGACAGGACTTCTGTGAAACACACGTGCTCTTTTAACACAGGTTTAATGCATATATTTTCATTTCCGGCTTTACGGCATTTGCTTTGGGTTTTCTCACCTTGTGACCTAAAAGTATTCTCTGTTCATAATTTTAGCCACTTTATGGAGCACTGTTTTCTTTCTGGACAGACCCTTAGTTCACCTGTGTGAACACATGTCAAGTTTCCTTGGTTTCCAAGGTCACCTTAAATTGGCAATCTCCGTTCTATGAATCTCTGCACTGAAGAGAACAGCCTGCTTTAGGTTTTGGTGCACATGCTTCAACCCTTTACTTTTCCCAAAGGGAAACCATCACAAGCACGCCCTGCTCCCTGAGCGACGCCCGGATCTGGCAGGGAGCAAAGGAAAATCACTTGCAACCTGAAATCAGGGGCCTGTCTTGCCGCCTAAACAGCCTGTAAGCTGCACCTGCTTCTCCCCAGGCCCCGCTCAGCGGCCCGTCTGAACAGGATGCCTGTCTCTTGGTCCCTCTCTGACACTATCAAGCGGCCTTCTCTTGCTCGTTGTGACCTGGGAACACGCTACACGGGGCTGCGGCCTGCTGGGAAGCCACACTGGCCCGGCTCCCCAGGCAGGGGAGGGGCCGGCCATCCGGCCAGGGCCGGGACCATGGAGCATCCGGCCAGGTGAGGGATGCTGGTGTCCTGGGCACCTCGGTCACCCTCCCCCCCAAGTAGCAGGAGCCCTCCTGCTCACGGAGGAGGCCAGTAGCTCCCGTACGAGATGCAGCAGTGAATTTAGATTCTTCTGGTGTCTGCGGGTCGTTACTGCAATTACAGCACCTGGCTGCGAGGTCATAAAGTTGCCCGGACAGGTTGTGAATACCAGGCCCCCAGTAACCGGGGAGGCTGCCCGTGTCCACCTTCATTACTGCCAGGAAACCCTCGGCTCAGGGAGGTGAGCATGTGCTTCGGAAGGGGAGGCTAGGGAAAGCTGCATGGCCGGCTTCCGTGTGGAAAGCCGTGACTTCCAGTTCTGAGGAGGGGAGGAGACGTGGCATCACCTGGAACTGCCCCAAAGCTCAGCGCACAGCCGGCGGCGTGGCCTTCCCTTCCCGGAGCCTTGGCCACCTGCCAACGGGCGCCGCAGGCTCCCGCGCGCCCGTGTGCTGCCCGGCCCGGCCTCCCTCTCTGAGCGGGAGCAGGTAGCAGTGGTCGCTTCTGCGTGGACAGGCCGCCAGCGCCGAGCGGGTGGGGCCTCGTGCCCCTGCGTGGGCCGGGAGGCCAACACGTCACCTCCCGTTACCTCGGGCACAAGGCAGAGGCTCCTACCCTTGTTCCGAACAAACGTCTGTCCTGGAAAATACGTCTTCCTCTCGATGCGCCAGGAGGCAAACTAGATGTGTATCGTGAACCTTAAACTGCGTATAAAATGTCATCAAGCCCTCAACACTTAGGGCAGTGGCTCCTTCACGGTAGCATGCGTCACGTTCCCTGTAGGCCCAGTGCCACGCACGAGATTCAGCCACGACTGACCTAAGAGTCACCTGAGGGGCACCTGGGTGGCTCAGTTAGTTAAGCGTCTGACTCTCGGTCTCCACTCAGGTCTTGGTCTCAGGGTCTTGAGTTCACGCCCGCATTAGGCTCCATGCCGGCATGAAAAAGAAAAGTTTCCTTAAAAGCATAATGTTCTTAGTATAAATGAAATGTTATTCATAAGATTATAAAATTTTAAGTTTTCAAAACCAAGTAGTTCAGATTAATGCGTTTTTGTGGAAAATTGAGTCTGATTAATTTTTGCACTACCATGGGGCACCTGGGTGGCTCAGTTGAGTGTCTGACTTTGGCGCAGGTCATGATCTCGCGGTTCGTGGGTTCAAGCCCCCCGTCGGGCTCTGTGCTGACGGCTTGGAGCCTGGAGCCTGCTTCGGATTCTGTCTCCGTCTCTCTCTGCCCCTCCCCGCCTCATGCTCTGTCTCTTGCAAAAACAAACATTAAAAAAATTTTTTTAAACCACTAACAACAGGGCACCTGGATGGCTCAGTCGGTTAAGCATCTGTCTTTGGCTCAGGTCATGATCTCGCGGTCTGTGAATTCGAGCCCTGCATCGGGCTCTGTGCTGACAGCTCGGAGCCTGGAGCCTGCTTCGGATTCTGAGTCTCCCTCTCTCTCTGCCCCTCCCCCACTCATGCTCTGTCTCTCTCTCTCTCAAAAATAAACATTAAAAAAATTTTTTAAGAAATTATTAAAATTTTATTATGTGATTAACAGTGTGGTATCTATGCCCTTAAAAGAGTCCTCTTCTCAGGATGCCTAGGTGGCTCAGGTGGTTAAGTGTCTGACTTCGGCTCAGGTCATGATCTCACAGTTCGTGAGTTCGAGCCCCGTGTCGGGCTCTGTGCTGACATCTTGGAGGCTGGAGCCTGCTTCAGATTCTGTGTCTCCCTCCCTCTCTGCCCCTCCCCTGCTCATGCCCTGTCTGTCTTTGTCTCTCAAAAATGAATACATTTAAAAAATTTTTAAATGTTTGCACTATCATGTATCTATTTCCCAGACTGTGTGGATTTCTCATGTGCCTTGAGGATTCTAAGGAACAAAAAGATTTGGAAAACTCTTGTTTGGACCAGGATGAAGGCACCCCTTCACTGCCAGACTTTTCAGGATTGGGTATGCCAACCTGAGGGCCTGCATTTCACCAACAAATGCTTTTCTTCTCCAACACATGTGAGCCTCCTGAGTGATTTGGGGACCCACAGAACATAGGGAAATGCCACCAGTTTCAGTGGGGAGGTGTGTAACTGAGAAAACAAATAACATGTTTATATGATGTGGAAGAGGGCACTTGGGTGGCTCAGTCAGTTGAGGACCCAACTCTTGATTTCAGCTCAGGTCATGATCCCTGGGATTGAGCCCTGCGTCAGGCTCCATGCTGAGTGGGAAGCCTGCTTGGAATTCTCTCCCTTAGGCCCTCTCCCCTGCTTGTGCATTCTCTCTCCCTCTCTCCCTCCACCCCCGCGTCTCTGAAATAAAATTTAAAAATTAAAATAAATAAATTGTGCAAGAGTGCAGCCCAGTGAACATCGACCGTGTTGAATGTGCTTCTGGAGTGTAGACGGGTTCTGCAGTGGTGTCTTTATGTTGGTAACCTGGTCAGTACACAAATCCACCCCCTTCCCGGGCTTCATCCTTTAAGGAGAGACTTTATGTTTTCAGCGTTCATGCGTCAAGGACTTACAACCATCTGACATTAGCTGATGCCATTGAAACAAAAAATTGGTCCGAGAACACAAACCTAATACCTTCCTTGGAGAGTTACAGTCAGGGCATTGTGTTTACCTGACAATATGTCATGTTTATAGTTCTAAGAAGGACTCCTACAGACTTTGTGGGAATACAAAAGTGTCTCAAAATTAAAAATAATTTTTCCAAAATTACTGCTAACTGAGCAGATCATTCCACCTCCGTTACGCCATTCTGATCCGCTAGTGTGTAGAGGCTAGAAAATGCGTGTGATCTGGAGAGGACGGCAGGCAGGGACTGCATCTGGGGCTGCGTCCAGTTCAGTAGCAAACAAGCGTGGCATTTCATAGACCCTGTACGTTCTCCTCATTCGTATCCTATCGATTTGTGACAGTGATTACATGCTATTGTAGCACAGGGAAGAGGGTTTTTACCCGACTCTATGACTTGTAGACTTTCTGGGAATTTTCATTAAAGTCAGTGAATTGTACAAGCCGAGACAAACGAGTTGGAGCTGACTGGTGCATAGGCCAGCCTGGGCTTAGACTGTGTTCCTCAGGCATAGTTTGGGGATCCAGTGGCAGAGACAGTGGTCGTGTTGGAATAAAGCCTCCCTCCGGGGCTGCGGAACTTGGATGAAAGGGGAATCCGCACAGAAGAAGCTGGATATGGACGCTTAGGAGGAGGTGTCCTAAGTGTCCGTATCCCGACACATCCGGGCACCGAGAGGAAGGAGGGTGTGCTGTGTCTTGGGACCTCCTCCTTCCTCACAGAAGGCTTCACCTGTCCTGGCTGCCTTGGGGTTTAGATAGCCACTCGTAGAGGTGTGTTCGGGGGTCTGTCTGTCCCAGTCCACAGGGTGGGGCGGGATGCCTGTGCCCTGGCCTTCTGGTCCTCCCTGGGGCCTTCCAGAGTGACTGCTTGCAGGTGCACTGAGGGTGATCTGCACAGCTGTGCCCTGCCCATTAACCCTGGGGATACCAGGATGTTTTCTTGCAGAGTTAGAAATATTTCCTTCAGGAGCTGGGTAAGGCTCTGGCTTTTCTGTGATGCAGACTCTCATTTTTAGGGTTGGCTCCTCCTCCGCAGCCTTGCAGGTGACTGGGATCTTCTGCTCAGGGCTTGCGTGGCCCGGGAAGACCTATTTGTTGTGGTGGTTTTGACTGTTGAATTTTTCTGAGCTTATTTTGTGTTTACAAATGCCTTTTACAAATAATTCCCAACTCAGCATGATTTGGGGCCTTTCGCCTACAAGCTCACAGGCTCCCCTCCTGCATCCTGTCCCAGAGGGCACGTATCCACCTTCTAGGAACATGGTGTGTGCCCTTCTCTGGATCGGGGACTCTGTCCTTCTCTCTACCTGGATCTCTCGGTCCCTCAAGAACGTCTTCACACTTGCCCCTCATGACCTTCTCTGACCTCTGCCAGCAACTCTAGAAACCTAGCTGCCTTCTCCCTGCTTCTGTGGCCTGTGCCCCCAGTGCCCTTACCACAGGGACACCCGTCTTTCCCACCTGCTGCCACTGTCGGACGCTTGCTTCCTGAGGGACCGTGTCAATAAATCACTGGTTGCCGAGTGGTGCTGGTGATGCCATTTGGTGCACAGGCTTCATCCTGCATTTCCACGGAAAATGCCGGACCCTGCCCTGCACCTTCCCCTGCTCCCTCTGCCTTTACCTGATGCTGGCGTGTGTGTGTCCCCTCCAGTCTAGATGATAGCCCCTCAAAGATGGCATTTTCATCAGGCTGGCCTCTGGCTGCATACCAGTGTTTACTTCAGACATTCATCCAACCAAGGCATCTTAAATATCTGAGTTCGTGATGTGGGTTACATTTTAAATAACATGATGGTGTGTGGCACATGTCATTCTTAAGTGAAGTTTCCCCTGGTGTGCATCGAAAGCATTCACTGTCAACCGTCTCCCAGAGATGAAGCCTCCAGCAGGGATGCCCAGGGTTCCCTGAGAGCATCTGCTGAAAGGCCGCACAGCTGACCATTCAGCTCCGAGAGATACTGCCCATCTTGAAAATTGGCCCAGGATAAGAAAATTCCAGAAGGATCAATAATATGTATTCCTTTTTAAAATTGTGTTCCTAAACTTCTGCTTTGCAGAAAACCCTATAAAAGGGGGATGGTAGGTAAGACCAGGACCAAAGACTTGCAGACCTCATACCCGACAAGAGGTTTGTGTTCCTAACGTATAAGGTCCTGTCGGAACTCAACAATAAGAAAATAACATTCCAGTTGGAAAAGGGGCAGAAGAATCGCATACTCTACCAAAGAGAACAGAAGTTTGGCAATAAGCCCAAGAAAAGATGATCCCCAGCAGCCAGTAGGGAGATGCAAGGTGATGTCACAGTGAGACACCGCTGACGCCCAGCAGCCACTGTGGAAACGACGTGGTGGCTGCTTATGAAGTTAACCTATAGCGTCCGTGCAGGCCCGGCGGCGACACTGCTGCTCAGACGTCCTCGAGAAACAGAAATTCGTGTCCACGCGAAAGCTGTGCCCAGATGTTCACAGCCCCGGGTCGGGAACCACCCAAATGTGTTTCCAAAGGTGAATGGATAAACGGGGGCCCATTTTCAATGAATACTTCCCAACAAAAAGCAGGGACTCGTGGACACATGACACAACCTGGAAGTGTCTAAAGGGCCTTGTGCTGAGTGAAGGAAGCCAGCCCAGGAAGGTGTGGTTTTTGTTGCATGACACTCTTGAGATGACAAACGTGTAACGATAAAGAGCAGGTCAGCGGTGGTCAGGTACCGACCGGCCAGGGGTACCGTGGGACTGTAGAGAGAGGTCCGTGTGTGACAGAACAGGGCTGTGTCCTGCTTTGTAAAGCATACGTTAAACCTGGTGACATCGAGTCAGATTTGTAGTTTAGTTGCCAGTGTTGTACCAATGTCAGCTTCCTGGTTTTGAGAATGTACTGTGATTCCTAAGAAGATATCATGGAGGAAAATGGAGTAAAAGGTACATGGAAGCTGTGTCCACTCTTTTTGCAATGTCTTATGAATCTTCATTTTTTTTTCGAAATAAAGTTTTAAAAAATCTGTTCCTACTCCATACCATTTAAAAAAAACAACAACAACAAAAGAAAAAACAATAGAGAGTGGGAGAGAGTGGGCACGTTGCTGGCTTTGCTGCTGTGAATTCGAGAAAAACAGCTTCGTGTAAGAATGCAGGCGTAGGGGGTGGATCCACTCGTGGAAGGAAAGTAAATCCCAAGCTAAAAGACGATTTTCCCCCCACGATTTAGGGAAGAAAGGAAACTCTTAGGCTGGAAAAAAAAAAGTGTGCTGAACATGATACCGCTCATTGCTTACTCTTTGATTAGCCTCATTACCTTGTGTTTTAATGACTTAAAAAACAGATCCAGAGCAGCCAAAGAGAAAATGTCCAAGCGAGTTTCAGGCTTTCCCACGCGACAACTTTTAACAGTGTGCAGGGAGGAGATACGGAAAACTTCTTCCTGACACTGATCACATTTGAAACTTCATACTTTCTTAATTCAGTCTGTTATTGACAGTAATATATTTTAACTCGAGAATGTGTTCATTCAGTGCATATTGACTTGGCTTGTGAAAACGTCCGCCATACACGCTGACATTGGATTTCCTGTCATGGTGACTTAGACGTCAGGACAGCAGTGAGTGATTCCTGCCAGTCAAGGAACTTTCACTGGAGCCCCACTTGAATGGTAATAATCTGCTCCTGTAATTGCTGTGGAAAAGGAAAACCCTCTAGAGATTTTACATCTAATCATTTATTTATAAATCTGTAGATGGCAGTCTGCAGAATACGCATCGGGGGTCAACTTTGTGCTCAAAACAGTTGCCTGATGTTTACATTTCACAGTGTATTTTTTTTACCAATACCTCCAGCCCCCGTGATCACAAAAGGACCCCGGCTTGCTGGTACTGCTCTGCGCCTCATCCCATGTTCCAGCCACTTCATTACAGATGCCTCTGCAGAGGCCGGTCCCCTCTGTATTAGCTGAAATATGCATGTTTTTCCATCTCATTAATTCAGTCTACATACAATTAATTTTTGCCTATTAATAAACCCCTTGGTGTTAGTGACAGCTATCTAAACCACTTCACCTAGTGTGGAAGAGAAAAGTGTACTTGCAAATTTCCACCCCTCGTCTGCATTTTTATTGTCGTATTTGTGGGTTGGCGGGTGTTGGTGCATAAATCAAGCATTGCCAGGGAATGTAAGCCTGCTGAAGAACCCGGTCTTGGCCCAGCTGATGGGGAAGTCTGAAATATTAATTAGCTCCACTTGTGTTTGGGATAGATGGAGACAGAGAAGCCGTCCCAGCTTGTTCGGGTCTCAGGCCACAAAGAGATTTATCGGAGCCTTAGATAAGTCAACTTTCTTTTTTTCTTTTTTTTTTTTTTTAATCTAAATTCTCAACTAATTTGGATACCCCTGAAAGGACATCTTTTCTGTGTGTTCAAATCTCATAAGTTCTCTTTTTAAAAAAAGGCCTCTAAATACAGAGAGATGATGTGTGTTTGATGGTTCTTCCTACCGATAACATCAAAGGGAAATGCCGAAAATGAGAGTAGATCTTTGCAATTGAAAGGAGGCACCACCTCCTTTGAACACTCATGCGGGAAAGTAGGAAGTCTCTCCCGATCCCTGCCGGCCCCACCCAAGGTCTTGGTTTTGCTGTCTTCTGATTTACCTTTGTGAGGTCTTTGCCACAAACAAATCACCAGCCAGGAGGAAATGCATTCCTACCCAGGTGTTAAGAATTCTTAGATTTCTTGGGGTGCCTGGGTGACTCAGTCGGTTGAGCATCCAACTCTTGTTTCGTCTCAGGTCATGATCTCACAGTTAATGAGTTCAAGCCCCACATCGGACTCTGCACTGACAGTGTGGAGCCTACTTGGGATTCTTTCTCTCCCTCTGTCTCCGTCTGCCCTTCTGGCTCACACGTGCGCCCTCCCTTTCTCTCTGCCCTTCTCGCTCGTGCGTGCTCTCTCAAAATAAATAACTTAAAAAATTTTTAAAGAACTCTTAAGTTTCTTGCATGGATTTGGAAAAAGTGCAGTCACCATGCACAGCAATAGTCTCTTAGGGGATGCAGCCGCTGGCCTCTTAAAAGTTGCTGCAGTGACTGAGTCCTTTCTGAGGGTCTGCATCTCGGATATGAAGCCGGATAGAGTTTATGGCAGGCCTGAGCAGCAGATGAAACTGTCCATAGAAGGGCTTTAGCGCGCCTGTCCTGTCCACAGGACTGATGTCACGTGAACGTTTCTGGATCGTTTGGCGAGATTTAGCCAGTGTCGCTGGTCAGCTTTGTTGGAAGCAGGTGCTTCGTTGAAAGATGGATAAACATTCAATTTGCTGATTTTTAAACAGGCCATATATATCACGTTTCTCAATTGTGATGATTGACAAGAATATCTTAGCGAGAATATTTCATAGGAACGTGTAACAGCTTGAATGAGACTCTCCATTTGGATACTGTTCACAGATACAGAAATCTCACTGCCATGTGCTGAAGCTTCCTGCCCAGCTGTGAACAGCCTTGCTGGCTGCCCGTGTGAGCTCTCGGAAGGGCCAGTCCTGTCCTCGCAGTCCTTGTTTAACACCTTAGAATGCCTTCCCACACTCTGGGGGTGAAGCGGAGACCTGCCCCTTAAGCCTGCCCGCCCCTGTCTCCCTCAGACCTGCAGCCTTCTTCCCTTGCCGCCCGCAGGGCCAGATCCTTCCCGTGTGGGCTCCTTCCCCGGGGGCCCTCCTCCATCCAACTCTTGTGCTTTTCCACGGCTACACGGTGTAACACAGGAGTTCAGTAGCTCATGCGGTGAGCGATTGGTTAATACTAAGTACAGTTGACCCTTGAGCAATGGGGGTTGGGGCACTGACCCCCCACACAGTTGAAAATTCACATTTAACTTTTGACCCCCCCCCCAAACTTAACTATTAATAGCTTACTGTTAACTGGAAGCCTTACCAGTGACCTGAACAGTCGATTTACTTGTTTTGTGTGTTACATGAGCCATATACGGTATTCTTACGGTGAAGTCAGCTGGAGAAAACACCGATAAGCAAATCATAAAGAATATGTGTTTACGGGACCGTAGTGCATCGAGCAAAGTCTCCGTACACATGGACACACACACACTGACACCGCATTGTTCGAGAATCAGCTGTCCTGTCAGAACACTGAGTGTCAAATTCCTGACTGCCTTGAGCTTCTCCAGAGCAAGTCCTATCAACGATAACTGACCATTTCATGAAGTCTAATGAAGACACCATGAGTTGGCTTTGGAGTTGAGTAAGTCAGCCTCTGAGAAAGTGAGGTATCTGCCACTTTTGTGAAGAATTGTCTGCATGCACGGATCTTATTTTGGCCTGGTTTCTAGATAATTGAGGAAGTTTCTATTTCTGTTATCTCTGCACCACAGTAGTTAATTATCCCCTAGTTCTGAGGACCGGCCAGTGACCCTCTTCGTCCCCTTGCCCTTGATTATTCGTAAGTTTAAGACCGTGCCCAGTGGCAGCTGCTCACCACCATCCGTCATCCAGTTCATGCTACTTTTTAATGTCAATTATAAAGAAAATTGCTCCTCTGGCTTCAGAAGTTTATTTAAATTTCTTCTGCGAAAATTGGTGGCTTTTCAGACTTCATGTCGAAAGCAGTAGAAACAGGCAGACATTGGGAGGCACTGGTGTCGTGGATTCTTCTAAAAATGAAAGTTCTTTTTTGCTGCTGTTTAGAGACTCAGAAAAAAATAAAAATAAAAAGCAGCTCTAAATCCCCTCCCAAGGTGCCATCCAGATAGACCTGCAGGATGATTCTGTGTGAACAGGGCAGAAGACAGCAAGCCTTACCTTGGTTAGTAGGGGCCCTGCCTGTCCTGAGTGATGTCTTCTCTCTGCCTGGCATGCATGAGGTACCCCGAGCCAGTCCTAGCTCAGGACACCGAAGAAGAGAGCTCAAATACCGAGGAGGAGCACTGAGGGAGAAGGAGAAAGTGCTCGTGCCCTGGCCGCCAAGCTGATGCTGGCATCTTAGTACCATGGATGTGGACGGAGCCAAGGGCATCCCCCTCAGAACCAGTCCCCTGAGAACACAAGGACAACCTGTCCTCAGGGTGCATCCTCCCGCCCTTGCCTGGCAGAGCGGGTGGAGGAAGAGGTAGGCTGTATCTTCCCCATCCCTGCATCCCTTAGAAGCTTCTGTAGCGTGCCATACATGGTAGATACTGAGCAGGTGTTTATGTGCAGAAGAGGAACGCCACCATGCCCATTCAGTTCCACGGGGGACAAAATTTGTGTGTGCTTCCCCTGTCCTTGGGACACAGAGGACTGTGCTGAATATCAGCCCCTCAGAACATCTCTCGTTTCCTGGAAGCTCAGCATGCAGTTGTTAAATATTACATAGTTTGGGGTGGGGGGTGTATTTTTAGGAAGAAACATGTGTTTCTTTTTGATCCTTTGTTTCTTAAAATGTTCGGTGGAGTCGCACATTTCTAGTATGTGTATTTTATGTTACTGTTTTCCCTGTAAAACATTTAATTGAAAATGGCAAGTGGGATAGTTTGAGGTTTTTCCAAGCTTAGGCGTTCAGCTGCAGACCCAGCTCCTGCCAGAGTTTCTGGTTTGGTTCCTGGAAATAGGAGTTCGTTTTCTGAGTCACATACATAGTGATTAGTGGGGAGATGTTCAGTTTTCCTAAAGTAGGAGTGAAGGAAGCATGGGTACCAAAAAGGGGACAGTAGCCTGGGAGTCGTGAATGTTTGTTTTCAAGTCTGACTTCTGTTTAATTCTTGTAAGTGTTTTAAAGAAGAAAGCCTGGCGGAGCAGATCGTTTATTTAACACGAGCAAACACCCCTTTTCTGTACTCTTTTGGTCTTTTTTCCCGGGTGGTTACGCCAGCTCTTTTGAAGACATCGTACACCAGGCAGAGGGCCATTTCTGTTGGAAGAGTTGAGAAGATCCTTGGCTGAGCTTGTATTAGTCACACTCTGATCGGCAGGGCTGAGAGCTGACAAGTTCACTCTCTGTTGCCTTGTGCTGTGTGACTTCAGATCCGTGGTGTCTCAGGGATTTCTGCGCTGGGCCAGCGATGCCCGGAAGAGGAGAGGAGGTGATGGGCTGTGGTAAATGTGAAACTGCATAAGACCTGACGTGATTGCTCATATAGTATATAAATGGAGAAATGCCGTCTCTATGATAAGGTAGTTCATCCAGGTAGTTCTTAAGTCCATGCAAGTCCGTTGAATCTTGGACTCTGGGTGGAACCAAAGCTGGAAATCCTGAAATCCCCTCCTGTGCCTCGGATCTGGTTCAGAAACCTATTCCTTAGATGTTTCAAGTTTTGATCAAAACTGGCCTGCGGTCGAAGCAGTCTGTAACTGTGGAAGTTTGTAGCTGGTGTTTGTATGTATCTTAACCCATTTAAGAAGTTCAATTATTAAGCCCTTCAGAGAACGCATGACGAGGTTGATAGAAAACAAAATCTTAGGAGTACAATGAGGCAGCAGAATACATCAAACTATTTTCACTTATTACCATTCACTGGCCATCGTGAGCCCTTCACCAAAGGCAGTGAAGTGTCCGTTGCTTCAAATGACAGAGATGCCCGAAGGCACGGGCCGTGCTTGTGGAAGCCGGCAGACTGGTCCACGTGAACAGGGCTCAGTATGTGGGGGTGGAGGGTGAGAACACTTGGAGGCGCTTGGGGTGATGGGATGTGGGGTGTGGCTGACCTGCAACCACGGGAGTTCTGGAGCAGCACCAACCATGGGGCCGGCTCCGTGGGCTGAGGTCAGCCTGGGGAGGGGGGGAGCATCCGGGGTGGGGGAGGGGCAGGCACAGTGCAGGATGACAAAGGGCCGTGGCCAGATTGGCTGGAGCTCGCGGTCCCTTGGGGGTGACCCTGCGTCAAGGCCAGACCGGGGGTTCTGACTAACACCAGACAGAACTTGGATATGACTCCGTGTGCATGATGAGAAGTCAGGAAAGGCTTGTGAGCAGGATGGTGACCTGGACCAGGCAGGATTTTCAGAAGCTTTACCTGGTCTGGGCAGGTTCTTCACATGGGGAAAGGAGTGTGGCCAGGATGGTTCAGAGGCTCTGGTGGTTGTGCAGGATGCGGGTGCAAAGCTGTGCATAGGCTACAAAGGGGAAAGGGGAGGAGAGACCTCACCAAGCCAAACCCAGCAGTATCCCCAGGGGTAGGGGAGCATGTGGTGTAGGGGTCAAGGGGAGACCAGCAGCTGGGGCAGCTTTCCGAGAGAAACCAGAATCTAGATTCTCACCCCGTATCTCGTGATCTGTGCACATAGAGTTCCTGGCACAATGCCCAGTGCGTAGCGAGTGCTCAGTAAATACCACTGCCATGATTGACGCCGTTTATTCATTCGGTACCACCCAAACCGGGTGGCTCAGATTGATGTGGGTTGGGGTGGTTGGATGTAGAATCCGGCTTACATTCAGGTTTGGAGAAGCATTTGGATCTGGGAGCATCACAGGTGAGAGTACCAGAGTGGAGTGACAGGAAATCAGCAGTGAAGGGAACCTTCTGGAGAGACCAGGCCCACAACCTTCTGTACAGGGCTAGATACTAAACATCTTGTAGACCAGACCACCTCTGCCACCATTACTCGGCTCTGCCATCGTGCATGTAAACAAATGTGCATGGTTGGGTTCCAGTAAAACTTTGTTTACAAAAATAGCTGGTGGGCCAGGTTTGGCCCATCGAGGCGTGAGGACCATGAAGATAGTGAAAACCCGGGGGGGGGGGGGGGGGGCGGGGCGGGTTGCAGGCGGGCACCAGGGTGGTGCAGTCAGTCAAGCGCCCAACTCTTGGTTTTAGCTCAGGTCATGATCTCATGGTTTCATGGGTTCCAGCCCCGTAGGGCTCTGTGCCAGCAGCGTGGACCCTGCTTGGGATGTGCTCTCTCCCCCTGTCTCTCTGCTCCTCCCCTGCTTGTGCTGTCTTTGTCTCTCTCAAAATAAATAAACGTTTAAAAAACAAAAAAGAGCTTAGAAAAAAGGAAATCCTGTGTGGGGACAAATGTGGGACACCGACGGTTTAAAAGGCTGGATGGTGTTGGCAAGGAGATGCTGTTGGCACAGCTGTGGAGTTGGCCCAGCAAGAGCTTGGGGCCTGAGCTAAGGGGCCGAGGAGGAAGGAGGAGGAAGAAACTCGCAGGTACATTCTGAGCATGAAAATGGCCCAGAAGGACAAACCATGAAGTCACTTTGTGTATAAATGCACACAGCCTCTCCTGGGAGAGCTCTGGGGACCCTAGATTCCCATCCGTCCTCAGCATGGGCAGTGATGGGCACTGTGATAAACTGTCTGGGGTGAAAGGGCTCTCTGGCAAAGCCGGGCAGGGCAGAAGCAAGTTACGTCCCGGTGTCTGTACACAAAAATGAGTAAATATTCACAACGCAATATTAACACACCAGCGAAAAACCAAGTTGCCTATAGGATTCTAGTTTCTGATGGATTATTTTTGTACCTGCATCTGTCACGTGGTCTCCTAAGCGTGAACAAACCCGAGACAGTAAGAGAGCCAGAACAGATGTGAACGCAGTCTTTTTTTTTTTTTAATGTGGTAGCATTTTTCATTTTAAGGTGAGACTAAGGCTATTAATTCTTCCCATTTTTATTTAGTCTTACTATAATTTCTTCTTACTTGCATCCTGAGCAACTACCGAACCTTGCTAACTAAGTCTTGCGTAAAGAGAGGATGTAACTTGTTAGGAAGCAGTAATTTCAATCCATTTGTTGCATTTTTATCAGCACTAAATAATACCTTTTAACCTCCTATCGGGATGAGGGTAAGAATGCCAGATAAAATACAGGATGCCCAATTAAATTTGTGTTTCAGATAAACAATGAATCATTTTTTTAGTGTAAGTATTATGAAAAATTGTGTTGATTTGAAATTCGAATTTAACTAGGTGACCTGTATTTTTCATTTCTCAACTCGAGTATAGTTGAGACACAGCGTTACATTAGTTGTAGGCGTACCACATAGTGATTCGACATCTCGGTACCTGAATCCGCGCTCACAACAGCGTGGGTCGCCTCTGTCACCATACGACACCATCCCCGGGCCACTGACTGTATTCTCTGTGCTGTACCTTTTATTCCCACGACTTACTTGGTAACTGGAAGCTGGTACCTCCCCTTTGCCCATTTTGTCTGAGCGCCCACCCGTCTGGCAACCATCAGTTTGTTCTCGGTGGTTTTAGGTCTGATTCCGCTTTTGTTTATTCGTTTGTTTGTTTTGTTTTAGGTTCTACATGTGAGTGAAATCATATGGTATTTGTCTTTCTCAGTCTGACTTCACTTAGCATAATACCTTCCAGGCCCATCCATGTTGATGCAAATGGCAGACCTCCTATTTCTATGATTAATATTCCTTTGTATGTATACACCGCATTCTCTTTATCCATTCATCTGCAGATGGCCATTTCGATTGCTTCAGTGTCTTGGCTATCGGAAATAATGTTGCAGCAAGTATGGGGAGGTGCATATATCTTTTCAGATTAGTGTTTTCATTTACCCCGTAGTGGTGTTCCTGGATCATATGGTAGTTCCATTTTTAATCTTTTGAGGAACCTCTATCCTGTCTTTCACAGTGGCCGCACCAGCTTGCATTCCCACCAACAGTGCAGGAGGCTTCCTCTTTCTCCACACCCTCACCAACACTTGTTGTTTCCTGTGTTTTTGATTCGAGCTATTCTGACAGGCGTGAGGTGGTATCTCTTTGTGGTTTTGATTTCCATGTTCTTGATGGGCCATTTTTTAATCAGATTGTTTTAGCGTTGAGTTGTATTAGTCCTTTATACATTTTGGATACTAACCCCTTATCAGATATGCCATTTGCAAATGTCTTCTCCCACTCAATAGCTTACCTTTTCGTTTGGTTGATGTTTCTTTCACTGTGTGAAAGCTTTTTATTTTGATATAGTCCCATTAGTTTATTTTTGCTTTTGTTTCCCTTGACTTGGGAGACATATCTAGGAAAATGTTGCTGATGTCAGAGACATTACTGCCTGTGCTCTCTTCTAGGATTGTAATGGTCTCGCATCTCACGTGTAGGTCTTTAATTCATTTTTAATTTATTTTTGTGTGTGGTTGTAAGAAAGTGATCCAGTTTCATTCTTTTGCATGTAGCTGCCCAGTTTTCCCAACACCATTTTGTTGAAGAGACTGTCTTTTTCCTACTTTTTCCTACTTTTTCCTACTTTTTCCTGTGTATTCTTGCCTTCTTTGTCAAAGATTGACCATACAAGCATGGGCATACTTCTGAGCTCTCTGTTCTGTTCCATTGATCTGTGTGTCTCTTTTTGTGCCAGTACCATACTGTTTTGATGACTACAGCTTTGTAGTATATCTTGCAGTCTGGAGTTAACGATACCTCCAGCTTTGTTGTTTTTTTTTTCTCAAGATTGCTATAGCTATTTGGGACATTTTGTGGTTCCAAATAAATTTTAGGATTCTAGTTCTATGAAAAATGCCGTTGATATTTTGATAGGGATTACATTGAATCTGTAGATTGCTTTGGTTAGTATGGATGTTTTAACAAAATTCTTCCCTTCTGTGAGCATAGAATATATTTACATTTGTGTCATCGTCAGTGTTTTATGGTTTTCAGAGTACAGGTCCTTCACCTCCGTGGTTAAGTTTACTTCTAAGTATTTTATTATTATTGGTTCAGTTGTAAATGGAATTGTTTTTTTAATTTCTCTTTCTGCTACTTAGTCATTAGTGTAAAGAAACGCTGCCAATTTCCATATGTTAATTTTGTATCCTGCAGCTTTACTGAATTCATTTATTGTAATAGTTTTTTGGTGGAGTCTTAATGGTTTTCTACATATAGTATCATGTCATCTGCAAATAGTGGAAGTTTAACTTCTTCCTTACCAGTGTGGATGCCTTTCATTCTTTTCTCTTGTCTGATTGCTGTGCTGGGACTTCTAGTACTATGCTGAATAAAAGTGGCAAGAGTAGACATCCTTATCTTGTTCCTAATCTTAGAGGAAAAGCTCTCAGTCTTTCACCATTGAGATGTTAGCTGTGGATTTTTATCATGGATAGAAGTTGGTTATGCTGAGGCATGTTCCCTCTAAATCCACTTTGTTGAGAGTTTTTTTCTGCATCTATTGAGATGATCATATGATTTTTATCCTTCGTTTGTTGGTGTGGTATATCACATTAATTGATTTGCAAATATTGAACCATCCTCGTATCCCTGGAATAAATCCCACTTGATCATGGTGAGTCAGCTGTTTATAGTATTGTTAAATGGAGCTTACTAATATTTTGTTGAGGATTTTTCTGTTTGTGTTCATCAGAGATATTGGCTTGTAGTTTGTGTGTTTGTGTGTGGCATCTTTATCTGGTTTGGGTGTCAGGATAACGCTGGCCTCACTGAATGTATTTGGATGCTTTCCTTCCTCCTCCATTTTGGAATAGTTTGAGGAGAGTAGGTATTACCTCTTCTGTAAGTGTTTGGTAAAATTCACCTGTGAATCCGTCTGGTCCTGGACTTTTTTTTTTTTGGTAGTTTTATAATTAACAATTCAATTTCATAAGTAGTAACTGGTCAGTTCAGATTTGTATTCCTTATTGATTTAGTTTTGGAAGATTATAACGTCTCTAAGAATTTATCCATTTATTATAGGCTTCCCAGTGTTGGCATATAATTTTTCATAATATTCTATTATAATTCTTTGTATCTCTGTAGTGTCTGTTCTCTTTCATTTCTGATTTTATTAATTTGAGTCCTTTCTCTTTTCTTTTTTTGATGAGTCTAAGGGTTTGTCAATTTTGTTTATCTTTTCAAAGAACCATTTCTTGATTTTCTTCTATTGTTTTTTGTCTCTGTGTCATTTATTTCTGCTCTGCTCTTTATTGTTTCCTTCCTTCTGCTCACCTTGGGCTTTGTTCCTTTTTAGTTACTTTAGTTGTAGGTTTAGGTTGTTTGAGCTTTTTCTTGTTTCTGGAGGTAGACTTGTATCATTATCTATTTCCCTCCTGGACCTGCTTTTCCTGTGTCCCAAAGATTATGTACTGTTGTATTTTCATTTTCATTTGTCTCCATGTGTTTTTTATCTGATTTCATCATTGACCCATTGGTTGTTTGGTAGCATGTTGTTTGGCCTCCACATGTTTGTGTTTTTCCAGTTGTTGTTTTTGTCTGTATGTGATTGATTTCTAGTTGTATACATACCATTGTGGCTAGAAAAGATGCATGCATGGTATGATTTCCATCTTCTTGAATTTATTGAGGCTTGTTTTGTGACCTAGCGTACGTTCTATTCTGGAGAATGTTTTCGTGTGTACTTGAAATGAGGAGAATGTTTCATGTGTACTTGAATGTAGTTGGAACATTCTGTATATTTCTCAGCATCTGGTCTAATGTGTCATTTAAAAAGACACTGTTTCTTGGGGCTCCTGGATGGCTCAGTCAGTTAAGTGTCCGACTTTGGCTCAGGTCATGATCTCACAGTTCACAAGTTCGAGCCCCGCATCAGGCCCTGTGCTGACTACTCAGAGTCTAGAGCTGCTTCAGATTCTGTCTCCCTCTCTCTGTGCCCCTCCCCTGCTTGCACGCTCTCATGCACTCCTCTGTCTCTCTGTCAAGAATAAATAAACATCAAAAAAAAAAAATAAAGACACTGTTTCTTTATTGATCGTGTTAGATGATCTAGCCATTGATGTAAATGGAGTGTTAAAGTCCCCTTCCTTCTATTATTGTGTTACCATCCATTTCTTCCTCTGTCAGTTATTATTGGCTTTATGTATTTAGGTGTTCCAATGTTGGGTGCATAGATATTTAAAATTGTTAATCTCCTTGTTTGATCCCTTTACCATTATGTAATACCCTTCTCGGTGTCTTGTTACCATCTTTGTTTTAAAGTCTATTTTGTCCGATACAAGTATTGCTACCCTGGCTTTTTTTCACTCCCATGTGCATGATAAATGTTTTTCCATCTCTTCACTTTCAGTCTGTATGTATCTTTAGGGCCAACCTTAGTCTCTCTTAGACAGCATATACATGGGTCTTATTTTTCAATCCACCTCTCCCAACCCCTGTGTCTTTTAATTAGAGCATTTAGGCCATTTACATTTAAAGTAATGACCAATAGGTATGTACTTATTGCCATTTTGTTAATTGTTTTCTGGTTGATTTTGTTGTTCTTCTCTCTTGCTTTCTTCTCTTGATCTCTTTTTTTGTGATTGATGAGTCTCTGTCATGTTTGGCTTTCTTTCTATTTTTTGTGCATCTGTTATAGGTTTGGGATTTGCTGTTAGCATGAGGTTCATATATAACATCCTAAGTATATAGCAATTTATGTTAAGTTGATGGTCATTTAATGAACACACAGTCTTAACCTGGGCTCCTCAAGAGGAGTCTGAATTTCCAAGCACCTATGAGTTCTGTGAGATTTCAGAATTTATGTTTACATTGCAATTAGAATCTTTAAGAATAAACATTCCACTATATATGAAGTTTAAATGCTTCTTCTGTAGAATTAATTCCCCAGTGGGAGATGTTTCCACAAATAAGACTTTACTTTTTCAAGTTACTGTTTGTTTCAAACTCTTGAGTATTTGAGAATCCTTAGAAAAGAAAAGGATCCCCTAATTATTCAGGCCTGAGACTCCAGCTAAAGCGGAGGACTTAAATTCAGAATGGAGCCAACTTGAGAGGCCTCCAAGCCTCCACAGGCATGCTGTTGTGGATGCAGAGAAGGACGCCTGTACTGAGCAAGGCTTAGTTCTGGGAGGGAGCTAGCAATTTGGGACCAGAGAACAGGAGAGAGACCAGAACATTAACAATTCTGTTGTATTTGTGGTTGGCACAGTGATGCAGCCCGGAGGCCCATTGTCTAACCTTGGGGATTGGGTGACACTACATGGGGCAGCAGAGAGGAAACAGGCTCTCCCCTCAAGCTCCCACCAGAAATGGTCTCAGCAGGGTCTTGTCTCTTTGTCCCCCTTTGCTCTTCTCAAGCTCAGGGTGGAGGCGTTCAGGGGTCACATCAAGGCTTAGTGCTCTGAAGTGCCACCCCGGCTCCAGAGGCTTTATTTGCAGGGCCCCTTCTCTCATCCTGGCAGTCAGAACACCTGTAAATAAATGCTGCTTTGTTTTTGCTGGAAAACCCTGTGACGCCCCCTTCTCTCTTCCCCTGGGAGGGCTGTGAACCGGGTCCAGGCGCGGAGCTTACGGTCCACAGACCCGCCTGCCTGCAAGTGTGACAGCCTCCCAGAGGGCTGTATTGATTTTTTTAAGAGGAGGAAAAAGGCATATAAAATTGGACTTTCCAGCCTTCTTTGAGTAGAAAGTGGTGCTTCCTAAAGGGAATTTTAATTGGCTGGCTTTGCAGCTAAAATGCTTTCTGCCCCTTTCTTTCTCCTCTTCACCCTGCCTCCATTCATCCTGTTAGACACCCCCTAAGCCCGTTTGCTTTTACTTCCTGCTCTTGAACATTAAGTGGGTACTTCATTGGCGGACTTCTGATTGGGAGACCTCGGGTGTTGCTAAGTTGGAGCGCCCTGGAAGGAAAGCAGAAGATGCTGGGGTAGCAGCCAGCTCGCAGAACGAGGGGGGCGGGAAATGGCATCTGCTCTTTGCTGCTCAGAGTGAATCATCCTTCAAATTGAAAATCTTGATTTCTGGTGCCAGTGACAATACTTGTTGAAGAAGTACAAATGTTTTCTGCTGCTTGTAATCTACTTCTTGCAAATATTAGTACTCTGGAAAAAAGATTTATTTTAATAATGTGAGTTTTAGGTTTTTTTTTTCTGTAGTTAACATTGTTTTATTACCCTATATCCTTGCCAGAAAGCGCATTTTAAGAGTTTCAATTCAAAATTAAATATGACCTCAGTGTTTTAAAATACAATTACATTAACTGTCCATTTAATAGTTGCTTAAGATTTTTTTGGCCACTAATGTATAGTCAATATACTTGTCTGATATTAAACGCAGGGTTTTCAGCTCTGCTCACCAGCTAACGTGTTCCAGCTGCAACAATAAATAGGAGAAGCGAAGGCTTTCTGAGAAAGTGAGCTACGGAAAGTTGTTGCCAGAGGAAACTGCAGTGCTGTCTTCCATCATAAGCGACACTTTTCTTTAAAAACTCCATTGTGTTTGAAAATAGGGAACTATCTATTATTTAGAACTGTACAGACCAATTTACAAGACAGGTAATTTAGTGGCAGGATTATTTATTAATGAGCCCAGTACACAAGTTAATGGGACTAAACCCTGTGGAGGTCAGTCTTCCTATAACACATGCCTTTTGGAGCGAAAAGAGGTGGTGTCTTCAGAACATTGAGTTATTATTTTAGTATTTAAATTAAGACACCTTCCCTTGCTAAGATGTGATTTTTTTTTTTCTGAATTGCATCACAACAAAGTTGTCTAGATGCTGTATGGAGATCAATTTTGTCAACCATATTAGGGGTGGGTATGTTTTAGTCCTGTTAGTACCTAAGGCGTGAGAACCTGGAGAAGGGGCCGTGGCTTTCCAGGCTCAGGCACGTGCCGCCTTCCCCGCCACATGCTTTGTCTCTGGGATGCTCCGCCCCACTGTTCACCAGACCTTCCAGAATTCCCAGTCACCGTGGCAGGGACACTCATGTTCCTGCTTCCCGAAAGTGGGTTTCCTTCTTATGCCTGTACTCCCCCAGAATTGATCAGAAGGCAGTGACTACAGGGGGTCTGCTGGTGTCCCCTGCATGTCAAGGGGGGGGGGGGGCGGGGCCACAGAGTTCTCCCCCACAAGGACCCTCTTCCCTCTTTCTATGGCGACCTGATGAGCTGCTCTTGGGAGACTGAAAAACCTCACGGAGAAAGGAGGGGCAGCACAGATGGCCTTCCTCGCATGTGTGCAATTGCTGGAATTCAACACCTATCAGTAGTCAAGGAATGAAGTATTCGCTGTTGAATTTCATTTTTCTTGTGTTTCATCTCGTTATACAGTTGATTGCCTTATAGCAGGAGTGGGGAATGCCGTGAAGAAAGCCCACTTAGTTTTGTGTCTTCAAATCTGAAACACTTCCAGGTTTTGACTGTGGAGTCCTATCAAAGTAAGCAGAATTGGAAGTGATGCCCAGTCCCTGGGCTTTAACAAACTTTGTTACTCAGCATTCTGCTACAAAATCTGAAAAGGCAGAGAAATGCAGCTCTTGCTGTTTAGAAAATCTTTGTGGGTTTTTCTTCCCTCCCCCCTGCCCCCGGGGAATGTTTTCGGCAAATTATTCATTGGAAAAACGAAACATGAACTGCAGGTGTTTCACAGCGCGTGTGCCGTGGTGGCCGTGTTCTCACCGTTGCATCTTGTCCACCCACTCGTTCAGCAGGCAGATCCTGAGCACCAGCACTGTGCCAGATTGGACCCCAGGGCTGGGAGGCAGAGTTGGGATCAGCTCCACGACAACGCACGGCTCTTCAGCCAAAGACCTCGAGCAGCCTTTGTGGGGAGCCCACCCATCTGACTTCTTCATGCAGCCTAGACTGACATCTGCCCATTGCAAACCAGCCTGCCCTGCTGGTTTGCCAAGCCACGTGAGAACCATAACGTGGCTTTTATCACCCTGGTCCTTGCTTCCAGAGGGTTGAGTGTAGGGAAGATGGTGAGCCTGGGACATTCTAAGGCCTAGGCTGCTTACCTGTATAAAGGAATGTTGTGTGGAATGGTCGTCGAGGCATTTAAACGTAAACATGGACTTCCTTTGAGGGTGTAGACCAGTGATGCCCAGCGGGCTGCTCCCAAAGACCCAAGACCCTACAGTGTGGACACTCCGTCCGTCTTCCTGGAAGTGTCTAGTATATAACAGAACTAGATTTAACACTTAGATTCCCATTGTCCTCGAATTGATAGGGCAGTGGGCCAAGGTTGTAGTCTTACGGATTAGGGAGAACTTTATAGAAGTTACCTAAACATAAAAGAATAACTCCAAATGCTATATAGGATATATGCTATCAAGAATAGAGCATGTGAACATAAGGACTTTTCCTTATAAGGGGTGACTACTCATTTCCATTTCAGAGATGATCTGGAATACTGTGACTTCAAGGAGGTGGTACAGAGGTTAAGGTCTTTGGAATCAGACTTTAATTCAAGTTCTGGTTGCATCCCTCATGCATTGATTAAGTTATTATCACAAGACTTCTGGACTTAGTTTCATCTTCTGGAACATAGAGATAATATCTCCCTTAGGGGTTATTGGGAGGAATAAATATGGAATAGTTGTTGTTTTTTTTTTTAATTAAATACCTCACACGTGGTAGGCACTCAGTAAATAGCAGCTATGAAATTTTATGCAAGTGTTTTCCTTGACTTGTTTCCCTATAGTTGGTCCTCACCTTTATTCAGTGGACCCCTCGTTTCCAAAGTGTCATATCATGTAATGGAGGTCTGACAGTGAGACATTCTCTCAACTGGGACTTCTGTATTCAGTTGCCTTGACTCTGGCTGACCTTGAATGTGTTACTGAGAGATTGGGGTATTAGATTGCATGGTAGAAAGCCAGTCATCTTGGGGCGCCTGGGTGGCTCAGTCGGTTAAGCGCCAACTTTGGCTCAGGTCATGATCTCATGATTTGTGAGTTCGAGCCCCGCGTCAGGCTGTGTGCTGACAGCTCGGAGCCTGGAGCCTGCTTCGGATTCTGTGCCTCCCTCTCTCTCTGCTCCTTCCCTACTCGTGCTCTGTCTCTGTCTCTCAAAAAAATAAACATTGAAAGCAAGCAAGCAAGCAAGCAAGCAAGCCTGGCAGTCAGTCATCTTTGCCCATCTTAACTATGGCCCTGAGAGTTTCCAGTTCTCATGCTACTTTCTTTTTTCTCTTCACAGTTGTGTGTTTTAGGGAGCAAAGGCCCTCTCACTGATGGTTCAGTTCTGTGTCCCTAAAATCTTATATCCCAGAGCCAGCCCTTGTTTGAAACCTATGTCTTTTTCCTTAGGTGTCCTTGCAAAACTTTAATGGCACAGAGCAGTTAGTACATGTAATGACCTTCTGCACTATCATTCTGTCGTTTGGGCACAGACATCGATTTTGCTTATCTTGGCATGTGAAGGAAGGAGTCTGATTCCTCTCTGTGTCTCCTGAGCCTGCAGTGGCACACACCCTCAGCAGAGCGGAGCAAGGCCACACAGAGTCTTGGAGGGCACTGGAAGGGGCACCTGTAGAGAGTGTGCGGGTTGGCTCAGCAGAGAGAGACCAGACTGTGGAGGACACTCAGAACAGGTGGCTGCTGCCCTGGGCCACATGCATTATAAAGTCAGCCTGGCGGATGCTTGCGGTTGACCAGATGCCCCATTATGAAATCTCCATGTGAATGTGAGGTTTCTATAATTTTCGTCCGTGGACCAATTCATTATTTGTCCCTTCTTTACCGGGAGTGTAGAGAATTACCGAATGATGCAAAGTTACCTAACCCTAAAGATCCTGTGGGGGGAAAAAAGTGCCCATAAGGGAGTACCAATAATTTGAGGAGACCGGTGGAAATGACTCTTTAAAAATTGTGTATTTTTATGGGTGTTTTTCAACAAACGTACTAAATTTATTCTTGACAATTGTAATCTACCTACCTAACAATTTGATGAGAACTCTTTATTCCTCTTTCGTGTTAGCTGTTCCTTTTTTAAACTATTTCATTGCTACTGTATAAACATTTTATTTATAGGAAGCTAAATTAAGCTGGGAAAGAGGAGTCTACCTCTGGTGTGTGAAATGTTGGAAAGTGCTTTGTTCCCTGCTTCAGTGGCAAAAAGCAAATGCAACATAGACATAAGGCTATTTGAACTCTTTATTTGCCACATTTACAATATTAATAACAGCGTTTCCAGAAGTTGTCACATCAAGTAAAAGATCTTCATTCCAGGCTGTCTTTTGGGGCCAAATTGAGACTGGATGCATGCATTTAATAAATTGTAGTCTCAAGTAGTCATTTTTGTAAATAATTAGTTTCAGTGAAAGAATAAGTTAGCATATTGTATGCATCTAATGTTGCAAATGTACATACAGCAAACTTTGCTATTAATCAACAGTCAAGCACCGCAAGTGGGGTCTCATACATAATGAATTGTGCTTAAGCCTCATGGGTTTCTTGATAGAAAAATAAAAGAAAACACAAGTGGAGTAAGCTTTTGAATAAAATGTAACTAGATTGCTCTGCATCCTGTAATTGTTTTGGAATCATTAGGGACCTGATAATTCATCCGTAGTTTTGGGGTGTTTTTATCTTCATCTGTCAAATAGGAGAGATTTTAATGGTATGTTAAAGTGTTGATAAAATACAGTTCTCCTTTTAACAATTTGAACGTTTAGGGGAGAAAGTAAATAGGCTTTTTTAAGGCGTTCTAGTCTGCCAAGTGTACTCTTTAAAGTGTGTTTTAAAAATGTTTTATTGCTTATGCATTTAAGAATCATTTACAAAAGGGAAAAAAAGTATGTAGTTCCTATGTTATGACATGTACCCTGTACGAGGAGGAGTTGAAAACTTACATAGAACTTTCTGGTTGGGGAGAGTGTTTTCAGATACCACCGTGAATTCCTCTGTGGTCGTGTTTAGGTTCTGACATGAATTCGAACCCCAGATTTTGAGGGCTTAGGATGCCCATTAGAAACTGATACCCAGTTTAAGCAACATACCTGTGACCACCCAGAAAGTGAGTAAATTGGGGCCCCGTTAAGTTTTACTACCTCTTCCTCCTTCTATTGTTGACCTTGGGACGTGAACCATTGGTGGCCTCTGATAGGATCGTAAATGTAGAATTCATTTTGGGGGGTGTGCGATCGTGGGGTGGAAGGCATAAAGGCAAGGAGCAGGATTTATGTCCGTCTTTGTTACGAACCACACAGTAAAAGCTCAGCAAGGGTTTGCAGAGCACCTGTCAGTGCGCCAGCCAGCCCCTCCTGCAGAGATGGTGGAAATACCCCCTTCCCCACGAAGCCGTCCTCTTCACTTCCGTCTGGGCTCGGAGCGGGTTCCCTTCGCCCCCGGTTTCCCCCTGTTGTATGGTAGCATGTCTCTTCGTCTCATAGGGAATGATCTGTGAAAACAGAAAGTAAAACCTAGTACGTGAGAGTCAGTCCTTAAGCCCATGTGTTATGAGCAGTAGCAGCCCTTATCCCTGTTAAAATGAACAAATGTGTAAATGTGTCTCCCGTTTGTTATGTAAACTTCAGTATGTTGCTGATACTGCACGTCTGTATTCACTCTTCTCTTTGTCCCTTCACTACATAGTGCTGTTAGGGCAGCAGGAGAAATCCAGGAGCTGGCATCCAGACCGTCAGACGGGTGCCGGGCACACACAGTGCCCGCCAGGAGCCGCGCCGCTGGGTGAGCCCATCGGTGGGCCTCTGTCCTTTGTCTTTGACTCCGTCCTGCTGTTTGAGACCAGTGTTTCTGAGTACCAGCATCAGCACTCTGATTCCCCCCTTCCTCTTTTCTTCCTAGTTTAGAAGTTGAAATAGTCGCGCAGACTCCCACCATACACACCCTCCTGGTGGTGTTTCCCAACAGCTGCTGGCCACCAGGCCACGTCACAGGGCCATCGCTTGCATTGTCCATTCATTGGAGGGCATCAGGGAGGGAAGGGCTCCTTGGGGGCATCAGGGAAACATGGGGTTGTCCAGAAGGCAGAGTGGAAAGAAAGCTGCTGACACCAACTCCGTGTTCTACCTCCGCGTTCTTCCTTCTCCGCCTGCTTGGGCTACAAACACTGCGTTCGTATTCCTGTCAATAAGCCATCGTGCCTAATGGATCCTCGATAATTGCTTGAATGGAATCAAGACGTGAAATTCACTTGGAGTACAGAGTTTAAAATCTTTATTCAGCCTCGGTTTTGCAAAAATCTGTTTTGATGGTAGGTGGCACAATTTATGTCCCGTCTTCAATCCTACCACTAGAAGCAAAGCATCAGAGCTTTAACAGGAAGGTATGATTGGATGCGGGGCAAATCCATCAGACACAAGCACAAGAGAGTCTGCTAGAGATCTGTTAATTTAGACCTCATAGTACATTTTCCAGTGATATTTAGCAGCATGGTTTAAAGTCCCCTCTATTGCAGATTTAAAGTTTTGCTGAAAACGCGTGCCTTCCTGGGACTATGGGGTCTGGCGCTCTACTCTGGAGTCCGCACTGTGTCCTGGAAGACAGACAAGGGGAGATTTGCTTATCTGGCTCGGCTTGGAAAATGCTTCTCATCGTAAGGGTGTCTAAAATGCCATACGTGGCCAAGGCCCTGGACTCCTCCTCCCACAACAAGTCGTACCGGGCATCTGTGTGCCTCCACACAGACTAATCTCTCAGCCTTGCCAACGGACACGACCTGGGTCAACTCCTGCCGAATTCCACGTGAACTCCAAGGGCTACGTGTCTTCAGGGCTCTAAGGTCGGAGCTCTTTTCTTGGGTGAGCCTCCAACGTCACCAGTTAATGTTCCCAAACTGTAAGACTCCGTTTCATCCTGTGAAGACAGAGATGTTGGAAAAGTACTGGGGTCAAAAAGAGAGGTTTCCGAACGCCCAGCAGTCCGCCCCCTGGGTGTAGCTAATGCCGCTAATCAGATGCGAGTAGCTTAGAACTTTTGGCCTGTTTTCTTACATCAAATGGGATTTAAGCCAAGTACATGACATTTTAATGTCTTCGGGAAGTAGAATTCATTCAGAAACGGAGATTTAGTGATTCTTTACTACCGGCAGAGTCTTGAGGCGCCCCCAGACCTGAATACCCAAATCTCCTGCCAGGCTGGTTGAGTTTTAAAGTATTGAGCGAACTGGTGATGGGGAAGACAGCGGGAGCCGAGCTGTCAGGACGGCTCTGTCAGGTTTCCTCGTGTCGTGCCAGCACTTGATGCAGCCTCGGACCTTGAGCGCGGCTGTCTAGCACCCAGGCCGGCCTGGCGCGCTTCGCCCACTGCAGGCGGTGGGTTCTGGGCTCCGCAGCTGCTGCCCCCCTCTCCCCCCCCCCCCCCGGCCCAGGGTGTGTGACCCGGCTGAGGGGGCCACAGCGGATGGGAAGCGCCAACTCGGGCTTCCCGTGTGGCAGGTGGACGGCTAAGAAACCCGTCCACTGGGGCCATTTCACGTAAACTTGGTCCACTCCCCTTGTGTCCCCCCTGCCTCTGGTGGGATGCTGCCTCTATCCCCTCGCTTTCTAATTGAAATCCGTGTCTGGAAACGCGAGCTTCGTTGCAGGCAGGAAGGGCAGTCCTCCCTTGAAGACCACATAGGCTCCTGTGTGGAATGCTGTGAAGCGACGGGCCCTCCCTTAATACATGGCGGTAAGGCATCACTGCCTGCTTTATTAAAGACACTTCAGAAGTTCATCATGGAGCGCTTCACACTTTTTCCGTGTCCTGATTTGGGTTGAAGGACAAACCTGAGATCTGAAATAGTTTAACGCCAGAACGTCCTTCCTCCAAGCCCCAGAAGGGAAGGGGTCGGGGCTGCCTCTTCAAACGGGGCAGGAGTCCGGGAGAACTTCGCATGGGGCTTTCTCTCTGACTGGGGTTCCAGGAGCTTCCCCAGAAGGCCACACACTGTTGTCCTGGGATCGCCAGCAGTTGCCTCGTTCTGGAAGAGACCCTTAAGCCAAACGACACGTGGTTTTATGCTTGCCTGTGTCATGGTGTGCCCGGTGCTGTCCACTGTCCTGCGTATGACTCAACAAAGCCAAGTTCATTTGTCAGCCGCTAGCCAGCCCTCTCATGCCAGGTTTAAAAAAACAAACAAACAAACAACAAAAAAAAAAACAGGAGAGAAGGAGAAGGGCTCCAGTGTCCCTGCATTTGCCTCTGGGTGACTCTTACTGATAATACGTGACTGTGAATAAAGAGTGACTGTGACGTGTCCCCTTTCTGCCCTCTCCCAGCCGACAGCAGGTCAGGGCCCTGTCTGTGCTGCAGCGCTGGCTTCCCGGCCCTCGGTCTGGGCTCCCATGCGCCAGTGCTCGCCCGTAATCAGTGGGGCTTCAGGGCTGGTCGATAGGGAAGCCTGGAGAGACTCCTCCCTAATAAGTGCTGCCGTCACACCGCGGCTCGCGCAGGGGCAAGCGAAGCGAGGCTGTAGGGGAGGGCAGGGCAGAGAATAAATTTCGTTTTATTGTAGAAATGGAAATTTGTGTCATGGCTTTAAAAATCTGGTTTTATGTGTGTGTTTAATGCCATTCATTTTAAATGTAGTATCATAAATCCTTGCTTCAGAATCAAAGCTGTTTAATTACATTTCACCCATGAATAGTTACCTAATGCCAATAGAGAAAGAGTTAAAAAGGAGAACTACAGAGTAAATCAGAGGTTGAGATCTTTAGCACAAGCATAAAAAATCAATTTAAGATGAATTTTACTACTATAAAAATTCTTCAAATATCCTTTTAGGAGCGGGAAATGCTAGTAGGAACACAGCTACCAACCTAGTCCCTCAGCAATGTGGAGGGAGCGACGACCAGCCTGGCCCCTTCCCCTGAGGGCCAGACACCCCCGTTTCGCTCCGGGGCCTCCGAGCATGGAGTTGTAACTCTTGGAGCAAAGCAGGTCGCTAGTGGGTGCAGAGGACCCCCGCCTTATGTGATGTAGGCCCCCTGACCCAGGGAACCCCATTTGCCACGTGTGTGATGGCCGAGCACACCCCACGAGCCCTGAGAGCATCTGTGGCCCGTGAGGGGCTGGCCTCGGCCGGCCCCAGTCTGGCCATGGAGATGCTGGGTGCGTGTGGGGCACTGTGGGCTCTTGATGCAGCCCCGGCCCCTCTCCTGCTTCCTCTGGACCGAAGCCACCCACGGGCTGAGGGTGGGGACGTGGGCACCTCAGCCCTGCTCACCCCCTGTGTGACCAGGTGTCACCTGCAGATGGCCTCCTGCTCGCGGCCTTAGCCACAAAGCTGCCCCCTGGACGGTGCCAGCTGTGTCGGGAGGGAGGCCTGGCTCATCCTCGGTGGGCCTGTCTCCTGTCCCCCCCCAACCCCGGGAGCAGGATGGAACAGCACGAGACACTCTTGCCCATCTTTACTTTCCAGTATCATCAGCTTATCAGCAAGGAAGGAACAGTGGGAGAACAGAGGGACTGGAATAACGTTTAAGCCAAGCACAAGCGCAGGAAGGTCCACTCCTTCCCTGACCGGAGGTCCTAACAGAGAAAGGAGTCAGGGCAGTGAGGAGATGGGTCTCTCCCCCCAGGGATGTCTCGAGAGGCCCTGGCCCCGCTCCTCTGGCCTCACCATGCCTGGGGAGGGAGCAGGTCCCATGGGACCCCTCTGCGGAGTTGGGGTCCAGGCCGACCAGAGGTCCGTCCATGTGAGTTCCGGCCCACAGCGAGCTAGCGGGGAGGCCTGGGCCTGTGGCGTCCAGTCGGGAGTCGGCAGGATGGCCGGGCCGTGGCCAGCCCTCTCTGACTGGCCGTCAGGGCAGGCTCAGTTCTATTTGCTGTCCGGTTCCTTCCCCAGCACTGCCCGTGTGTGAGTGCTTAGAAAGCCCTCCCTGATCCACTGTCTGTTCTCTTGTGGAAAAACGGTATGAAGGGCATTCTGCGCATCCCATCCAGGGAAGCTTATCTCTGGAAAGATCCCAGGACCTCGGTGGAGACCCTCGTTTCCGCAGAATGCCGTGCCTGAGAGACTCGGACTGCAGTGCAGGAGCGTTTGTAAGACGCGCTTCAAGGTCTTTGGCTGCTGCCTGCAGCTTGGAGGGTGAGGTTACACGGGCTTCTGGATCTGCGGTGCCCTGTGCGTGCTGCTGTCCTCACACAGGCCTGGTCCGGCCCGCGCTCCCGGGTGCCGCAGCCACGCTGTCGTCCCTATGCTGGGCCCCGCGGCCGAGTGGGTGGCGGCCTCTCCGTTCAGACCCTCATAAGGGCGGTGGGTGCGAGGTGAGAAAGGCAGCCCAGAGATTGACACACACGCACCCCCCCAACACGCAGGGAGGGAGACGCGAGGGGTCAGGAAATGTACTGCTTGGACGTACGCCACCCCCAGAGCTTTAGTATCTGAGAATTCTAGATGCCCTCTGCCGTCCAGGCCCAGCAAGCTGCTAGGAAGCCTGCCACCTGTGCTGAGCCTCCGAAGGTGAGGAAGGAGGTCATCAGAAGAAATCAGACTTGGGGCTGGCGGTTTTGTGGGTTTGGGGTCCTAGGAAACTAAAATTGGACCCATCATGAACTCTAGGGCTCAGAAGCACCCAAGTAAAGCCTCTCTGAGGGGATGTTTCCTCGTTCCAACAGAGCCTATCCCAGAGAGTCAGCACCTGCTGAAGGGGAGTCGGCTCTGGGAGGTGCCACAGACAGAAGAATCAGGCCCCGAGGGCAAGGAGCAAACTGAAGAGAGCCTAAACAACGTTGGTTTAAGCTTGAGATAAAAGGAAGAAGTGACCATAATGAATGAAGAGGGGGGTTTGGAGGAAAAAAAGTAAGCCAGAAGAGCAGTGTAAGGGGAGTTAGCCTCACGGAACGACCTCCACACAGATTAGACGCTTTGAAGCATAAGCGTCAGCAGACTGAAAGCAGACTTGGAGGAAATCCCCCAGAATGCAGCACCAAGTGATAGAAAATCATGAACGTGCTGTTGTTGAAATTCAGTGGGAGGGGCGGGGTGATCAAAATGCAGTTTAATTACTTCAACAGTATTTGTGGAAAATCTTGTTGATAACACGTGGTGATCTGCTTGGTGACCGGGAGATGCGTACGTGCACCTGTTAGTCTCACGAAGGGGCAGTGCACACACCCACCGGAGCGGCTTCTATGCCGGTCATCCGTGCTCTGTCTTGTCCTGCTTCACCATGGCTGCAGACGCTCAGGGCCCTAGGCAGAAGAGCCCGTATACTAAGCTGTTCCTTCCCAGAATCCCCTCTTGTTTTCTAGGATGCGCTGTGTGTCTTAAAGCTGAAGGGGGGAACGTGGCTGGCGGACGTCCCACGCCCTCCTCCGGCGCCCTTTCCCATTGCTGTGCAGCAGTGGACTTTTACCCATGTGGGTAGAGTAGACGTTTGTTTGCTTTTCACATGTGTGGACGCAGGGCCTAGAGGCTTATTAAGCTCCTGTTACCGCTTTTGCAGAGCCGTGGAGGCCCCCCCTCTTCCTGAGCTGCTCGGCTGTCCAGGGGAAATGACGGCGCCCCTGAAGCAGTGCGTGGCCTGGCTGGATGCCTATTTCCATGAGCCGGCGGCCCTCAAAGACCTCCCCTTGCCTGCGATTCACCATCCCGTTTTCCAGCGAGGTCAGTAACTCCGCCGCCTCCTAGGGTTTCGTTCAGGGAGCTTGACTTATTAACTATCACTTACATCACAGCTCATTTTATCGACTATACTGACTTGGTATTTTTACATCATCTAAACAGAGACAGCATGTGGCCACGCTGTAAGGACAAGAGTTCACGATCTCCACCCATTCCAAATGCTTGTGTTAGTTTTGGCACATGGTCACATAATTCTTGGCAAAGGCAATAAAAATGATGCATGCAGATCGACTCTTAACTCTTGTTGGCTGAAGGGTTTAAATGGGAACACATCTGAATAGCAGTGAATTTTTCAATAAGCTTATTGTTAACTTAAACTATCTGCTTGCCAACAGCACAGAAAATGAGGCTTGTACATGGACAATTAGCCACTTCCATAAACTCGGTTGGTGACATTTACATCAGAGTGGGTAGCCGCATTGTGTCTTCTTGAATAAGTTTTCAGTTTAATTTCTCAAACTTAACCTAGTTTGATATAGTGTCCTTAAAGGATGAATTGAGAACGTATTGCCTAAATGTTGTATGCCAAAGGCACATGATCTATGGTCACCAAAAACATTTTCCCAGACATTTCCTTTTAAGTTGTTGTTGGGACTTTAATTACAGCAACTAAAATTATTCTAGACATGTGCCGGGGGCTTATTTTACGTAGTGATTTTTTTTATATTCGTTTTAATAAAGCGCGTGTATATGTATATACATCTCTGTAGAGATGTGTAGACACATATGCTCAGGGGACAAAATTACCCTGAGATTTTAGATAAGGTGCATTTAAAGCAATCTTGAATTTCGAAATGGATGAAACGAGCTTAACGGTATTCTAATAGCTGCCATGATTTTCAGCAAAAAGGAACTTGAAAATGGAGTAGAATTTCCAGGGGCAGTGGATAGAGAAGCCCCTGTGAAGTTGAGCTAACACCTGAGTTGACTAACAAGGTCAGACAAGTGAGCAGAGAACACCTTGAGCTTTGTTGCACATAATGAACTGAAATGGTACAGCCGTAATGAACAGGGCCCCCTCTTCACCCCCTGTGTCCTCCGGAACGGTCTCCAGCATGGGTGTGGGAGCTACAGCAAGCCTTTGCCTGTCACTGTGCACACGTCCAGAAACCCTCCCTGGTCTGCATCCTGGATGGGCCCTCAGGGCGCGGGGGAGGAGCCTCAGCTGCTCCCCGGTAGCTTGAGCCAACTGGGTGCACGGATGCCGCAGGACGCGCGTGTGACCTCTGTGTGCTGCGCGGGCTGAGGAACTCCGGTGTGGTTGGGTTCTGAAGTAGGGGCTTGGGGATCCTGGTGCTCTGAGCTCATGTGTCCACATCAGCACTCGGGGAGTACTGCTGTGTCGCTAGGGGAAGGAAGAGTTGCCCGACTGGCTTCCCTGCCCTTAAGTCTAATGAATAGTGAGCTGAAATTTAAGGTTTTGAAAGTTTTAGGACGGAAAAATTATAAAGCCAAGACAGGAAGTCTCTATATAATCAAAGGGGCGTTGGGGAGTGAGCTTATTAAATCCTGAGGTCCTGTCCTCAGTGTTTGAAGAGGGTTGGGACTGGCCACACTTATCCTGCCTCCCTGGCCTAGGGCCCCAACGCCCACGGCCTCTGCTCGGCTAACCGGTCACGGTCAGTGACCAGGACGCGCCGGAAGCAGCCGCTGGGGTAAGGATGAAGGCCATCCAAGCCAACCTAGAAGCCTTCTCCGTCGGGCGAGCCCCACAGTGCTGGCGGGCACTTCCAACTGGGGCGAGATCCTCCTAGCCAGCTTTCGGGGAGACAGGGTCCCCTGGGCCAGCCCCGCCTCCTGACAGTTAGTGGTTGCTGCGGGCCGGGATTTCCCACGCCTCGGCATGTGCAAGCCAGGTTTTTCTAATTTAGCTCAATCGCTCACTCCCAGGCAGGGACCAGGTGTGGGGATTTTACGGTTTAAGAGGGGAGGTGGTGGATGGTTATAATACAATTGCTAACACGGAGTTAATTGGCACTAACCCCCAGATGTGGTAACACCCCTTTCTAGCCAGTGGTAGTTGGCTTTGCTCTGTTTCTACTTTGGATCTTGTGGCAACGCTGAAATCATGGCGAGCGGGCGGGTCCCGTGCAAGGAAAATCCTCTGGCAGGCTCAGAGGCTCTGGAAGCTGTGCTTTAACATAAAGAAAGAAACCTTTGCAAACTGGGAGGCATGGGTACATTTCAATATGGAATAAATGCTTTTTTTTTTTTTTTTAACAAATTCTATTTTCTGTGCGTCTTAATTTTTGAACACATTTAACATGGCTTGGCATATCATTTTTCCATCATGGTCTTGCCTCTGAGATTTAGGCCAGGCCTGCCTATTTCAGTGTGTTTTAAAAACATAATCCTGACTGTGGCCACCCTTGCGCTCCAGCCCCCTGACCTGTATTATTTTCCTCGGGTGCTGGCCTGTGGACCGGGGACCCCTATGCTGCGTCCCGTGGGCCCCTCTCCTGCACGGGCCAGACTGCTTCACCGTTTCAGGCTCGCTGTGAGATGAGTACACCATTCACCATTGGCTCATTTTGTAAGGCGGGTCACACGCGCGCACACACACACACACACACACACAGAGTTAAGCATATAAAATTGCCAGTTTTGTAGGTTAAAACTTAACAAATAGTGGAAATTTCACATAGTTCCACTTCTCTTGGAAATCCTCCAAGATTGATTAGTAGTAACAAGTTAATTGTCTGGGTGTTTTGGCCAAGGAACCATGAAGCTGTCTATCCTGACCAGAAGTCTGGAAGTCTCTGTGGCTGCCTTTTTCTGGAGCCGCCACAGATAGGGTGTTTCTCTGTGGGAAGGGAAGGCTGCAGTTACTTGGAGTGAAGTTTGGGGTGCTGTTGAGGGAGTTAGAAGAAAAGCAAGTATTGACTAAGATGCATTCATTTTCTTGGGATATTGTGTTTTTAGTAGAGAGCATTTTCTTTAAAAAAATGGGTGTTTTTGGAGTATTGAGGCGTTTTGCCCTTTGCTAATCTGCTTTATTAAAGTATCAGCATTCGGGGCGCCTGGGTGGCTTGGTCGGCTGAGCGTCCGACTTCGGCTCAGGTCATGATCTCATGGTTCATGAGTTCGAGCCCTGCGTCGGGCTCTGTGCTGACAGCTCAGAGCCTGGAGCCCATTTCAGATTCTATGTCTCCCTCTCTCTCTGACCCTGCCCTGTTCATGCTCTGTCTCTCTCTGTCTCAAAAATAAATAAACATTAAAAAAAATTTTTTTAATTACAAAGAAAATAATACAGTGTCAGCATGATCATTCGCGGTAGCCACTCTGAGGACCAGCAGTCTTGGGGAGCATTTTCAGGAGGTCAGGTGCTCCCTTATCAAGTTCTTGCAAAGGTCAGCTTGGTTTTGAATTCATTTTTCTCCAAGAAATGGTTATTTAACGAAACCATTACTCTCGAAATAAATCTTAATGTTTCTTTTATAATGAAATGTTAAAGTTCTTTCCTGTTAACGTTCTCCAACTTTGTATTTATTTACTAAAAAAAACGTGACTTCTTTGTATAATATGCATCTTTACGTCCTTATCTGTCAGTGGCAAAGCAGTTGGGAAAGTAAAAGCTGCACTTTGCCGGAAGCGCGATTCACACAGTTCAGGGAGAGCAGCCTTTTGGGCAACTACGACCACCTTTCAGGTTCAGAATGCGCGTGCACGCTTTTTTCCCCTTCTAAGCGCTCCTGTCTGTAGGGGTGCTCTGAGCAGGGGCGGTTGCACAGTCTGCAGGGGGCTGGGCAGCTTCTGCCAGGCTGGGGTGGGGGCTTCCTCCGTGGATGGCCCAGCTGCGCACCGTGGCCCCACATGAGGCAGCCCCACGCTGCGAGCCCGGTGGTATGTGTGGTGGCCCGGGCCCCGCACTGTCCGAGGCAGGGTGAGCCCCGCAGCGTGAGCCCTGCCGTCTGAGCCTGGCGGTGCGGGTGGCGGTGTGAGCCCTATGGCATGGGCCCTGCCGCGTGCATGGCGCTGTGTGGGGCGTGAACTCTGCAGTGAGAGCCCCGTGGTGTGAGTCCGGTACCAGCCCCGCGGTGCGCGGATGGTGGTGGACCCCAGCTGCTGCTTCCGATGTCGTCTCACAGATGATGGTTTTCAACAGATGAGTTCTGAGTTTTCTTTTCAAAGTGACTGCAATGTTCCCTTTTAAATGAAATATTTAACACTTTAATAATTCCTTCGTCACAGCTATTAGCTCGTAGCTATGAAATCCAGTTGCATGACAGTAGTAAAATCTGCATTTTTTAAACCTGCCGGCGAGGAGTAGTTTTTTTGTAACTTCTCTTACAAAGCCTCGAAAAGGATTGTTGTGTTTGTGTATCTCTGTCGAACACCCTCTTTCCAAGGGGCCTCCTCTGAAAGCCCTGCCAGAGACTTACGGGAAAGGCCCTTCCAGGGTGAATTAATTAATTTCCCCACTATATCCTGGAAGACAGTCCCACTGTGCGGCGTGCCTTCCAGTGGAGGCCGTGTGTGGGTCCTGGAAGGCAGTTGGACAATGAGGAAATGAATGGCATCATTACCTCGAGTCCTTACCAGAGACAGTCCTTTAATATTAAAAATCCATCTCTGAGAGCCAAGCAAGGGCTAATCTTGCCAGCGCTCCCCCCACCCACCCCCGCAGCCTTCATGGGGCACAAGGGCTCCTCTGCCCTCCTGCCGTCACTCACGTCCACGAAATGCACAGCACACCCGGCCACCCCAGCCAGGCTGTCTCCCCAGGAAAGAAGGCGCTGAGCCCCCTTCCCGTCCGTGTCCCGGGGCCTGTTTTACTGCCCTTCACCTTTGCTCTTGTGAGTCCTGAACACAGCCCGGGTCCGTCTGCAGAGGGTGCGGCAGGGGAGGGTTTTGTCTCAGCCTCTCCTACACGTACACAGCAGGAGGCAGCTTTGTGCTTTCAGGAAGTTTGGACTGGTATTTTTCCCTGGACTTAAAAAAAAAAAAATAGCAAATTAAAGAGAAGATAATAACTAAAATAGGTGATGGCATTTACGGTTTCTGGTTGGTAGCAGTCACTGTTCTCCCGTATTATAAATGCGGCCTTCTAAAAATTGCTGGCCTTGCTACGATATTACCTAGTAGGGCTAGAAGGTTTGTAAACCTTCCAGTGCCCACTTATCGATTAGAACAAGCTAACAACACGGCACTTAAATTAAGTGGGAGAGAAACAGCTGGTGAAAATGTACTTCTTCCAACCCTAGAGCTGCTGAGCTGCTTTTCGGGAGCAGCAGATGTGGAAATCTGGCCCAAGGCCTTCTGAGGCCAGCACTGGGAAAGGTGCGGATCAGTAGCCTGGGAGGAGGGGGTGGCAGGCACCCGGGTCAAGGTCTCGAATCAGGAGCAGCCCCTCCATGTGTGTGGTTTGGAGCCACAAGGAAGAGGGTAAGGGTGGGGGTGTTTATGAACAAAAGTAGGCGTGAACCCTGCAAGTAAATGGCGTATGAGAGGTAGAGCGAGCCCTGCAAGTGACCAAGGTTGTGAACGAGCCGCCTTCCTCTTTGGGGACATTTACCCTTTCAGGGCCTGATAATCGGTCCCCATGAACCCCTCCCCACAGCACCAGAAGCCACCATTTTTCTCAAAGCGCATGGTTTCTCCACTGCCCCTTCTGTCTGGCTGTGACACCTTGCTTTCCTGGGGATGTTTCCTGGGGACAGGAAGGAGTGCCCTGCACGGGCTCATCGCGTCTCCTGGCCCCTGTCTGCATATGTGAATATCCACATCGTCTGTAGCTCCACAGCGGAAGCGGTGTTACATGACCGGAATTCTGCATCCACACTGGGGGTTTCTCTGGGTCAGGGGCTCCCAGCCTGAGCAGAAAGGAGCGGCACTTGGCAGGGTAGGTGCTCCCTGGGGGCGCCCGAGGGGTGCTGGCTCTGTGGGCCATGGCCGTGGTCCTGCTTGCTTCTGGCTCTGTCTGCGGGGGTCCAGCCAGGCCAGCTCGGAAGCAGTCAGCATACTTCACCCTTAGCTCTTCAGCTTGACGGATCGACTACACTTTGGCATCTTGGTGAATTTCACGGGCCAGAGAGCCTGAGGTTCAGATTATGTCTTAGTTCATCATTTCCTGTTGTATTATGCAGTTTCCTGCCTGGTAATTGTCCTTGGTGTTTGTTTATTCTTTGTACTATGTGACCACATCTTGGATGAGGAGTTTTTAGTGTCAGCAACGATTCATTCAAACAAACAGCTTTGTAAGTTCCTCTCTTACCTCCTGCCCTTCATCTGGGAGCGTGTGTACCAGGACGCCCTAGACTGTTTGTTCGTGTTATGCCTACAATCTCTGTACTTCTCACCCTCCAAAGACACGTCAAAAATCTTAAATATGGGCAAATACAGATACACGCACACACATTTGCGTGTGTGTGTATGTATGTACACATCACACGTATAAGTGTGTGCATCATGTACATACATTTCCCCGATTTTGAGAATCACTGCTCGCTCTGAAGGAATTTGTTGAAATGGATCAGACTCTTAGAGCTTCACTCTGTGCTCAGGTTGACATTTCTAATTGAATAGCGATTTTTGTCTGAGACCTAGAATTGCATATTTAAGAGCTGTTCTCGCTGTTGTACTTAACAACTTCTAGAAGTTCTAGGTTACGTATCCATGCGTCTGCCTGATCTCGAACTCTGCCCGCGGCCACGTGAGGAGGAGCGAGAGCCAGTGTGCTGTTCGTTTTTTGTAATTTGGAAGGTGTGAGCAAGGCTGGCTGCGCATCAGCATCTGTGCCATCAGGTTACAAAGTCACATGACAGTGAGCCCCTCAAGAGTGTTCCCAGGTGCGTCACTTTGCCAGGACACCCCCTGGTAGAGTGTTGACAGAGCCGACCAGAGCCTTTAGGAGGTGTGCCCATACCTGTGGCCCAAAAGCGTGGTTCTTCTTTGAAGCGTCTAGGTGTGTGAAGTTCTAGATTCTGGGGGAGACCCCCGAACAACAGAAGCAAGACGACAAAGGGAAGAGGTGGCTTCAGGTTCTGGATGCCAGCTTCGTCCTCCGCGCGTCTAATGTAGATCCAGTCCTGCGGTTGCTGCGGAGGAGGTTAACGGTCACATCACCCAGAGTGTCCCCTTAGACCTACCCAGGAGTTGTAGTATGCGCCCCCTCCCACAGAGGAGAATTGAGTCTGTGCGTGGACACCAGCTCCCGAGATGCTGGCAGTGGCTGACCAGAATCACAGCGTGCCAGACCCGAGAGCACGTGTGGTGTTCCTATGCCGCGAGCCCTCTGATAAATCGTAATTACCATGGGCTCATGGGAAGCCTAGTTCAGTGAAAGTTCCATCCTAAATACGGGGAGGTGGTCAGAGCCTGTGTTCCCTGAGGTTTCCATAAATCAGGCAAAAAAAAAAAAAAAAAAAAAAAATGAACTTGAGAATGCCTTTAGTGAAGGCCACCGGGGTCACAGTATAATTTAACCAAGCTTAAAAGGTAACCAAAAGGTGGTTTGAAAGTCAGCTACTTTCAGACTTTGTGTAGGATATAACGGGATCTCTTTTGCAAATAAATAATACTTGAAATTGTTACAAGTGTAGCTTTTATGGGAAAATACATTAAAATATAACTGTTACATCTAGCACAATAATTAAACAGCAAACTGGCGAAAGTTTCACCCTCATTATGTTCACGCATTTAAGAAGATCACCGACCGTGTTCCTCGTGTTGGGTACATATGGGTATTCTTTACCTCGGAGCCGCAGAGTATCAGATTTCTACCTACCGAGAAAAGAAAATTACAGTGTCTGTTTCCTCAACTTTTCATTTTAAATGGGCTTTGAAAAGTAGGAATTTTCTATCAGGTCTATATTTTAAAGTGAAAAACAGACTTTTCACTTAAATGTGCTTTCAGAATTTTTATTCCCACTGTAGGCATTAGATTAACATGTGTTGCTTCCAAAGAGAATGTTTAAATATTTTTGTTGTCATAAAATATTGTATATTCACATTTTACAGGCAGCGTTAATGCATTTTTAAATGCATTTTTATACCATCCGAGAAGTAATAAATAGGATTCTCTCTACCACCTGGGTTTATAGAGAAAATTATATTTTAATAAAAAATGTATAGAGAATTGGACTGTAAATTATCAATACATTAAATATATAAATGTTAGTACATTAATGGCAGTAACACTGTAACGCTATTTGTAGGAGCCAGAAGTGTAAAAACTATTATTTAAATGCCTCATCACCTATGATTTTTACCTGCAACCCTTATGTTCGGGCCGACTCAGAATACAAGATTTACAGGTTGTGTGTACGTGTCAGAATGGGAAGATCTGATCTCTTTCCAAGGCCGTTTGCGTAGCCGTGTGATTCGTGCGGTGCTGGAGTCACCAGGACGGAGCAGACCTCCTGAGGCTCGGCACGCTGGGGCATCGTGTTGTATCTTAACGGCACAAAACACAGTGCGTCTGAAGAAGAAAACTGGAGAATGAAGTAGGGGAAGGAAAGTCTTTAGCCTAAAATACATCTCAGTGACGAGTGAGAAGTTTTGAAAATCAGATCAGATTTCTCCTGCTCTCTAAATGTTAAGGTAAACAGCCACAGTGTTTCAGAAAGTAGCATCCCTGGTGAGTCCTGCCCGCTCCCACCCCCCACCCCCCAGCTTCAAAAGCTACAGTATCTTCGTTGCTATGGCAACTACTTTTGCATTTTTTTGAGTACCGCTCTTAATTGTTGCACAGAACACGCTGTGTAAAGGACCCATCCCTAGACGTGCGTGTGTACACGCATTGTCTGCTTTTTCTAAAAATGCATGCTCCTTCCTCGGCTGGGCCACGGTGGTCCGGCAACATGGTCTTCTTTTCAGCCTTTCCTTAGACAGTTTGAGGAAAACCCAGAAGCTGAGCTTCATGCGACCTCGAGCTCATTGCTTGGCCAAGACCTACTTTTCAGAGAAAATTCGCAGCTCTTCCCCTGTTTAGAAAAAGATATGCAAGAACCAACATAAATGGCACGTTTCCCCCCCCCCTTCTTTTTCCTCAAGAATTGGGCCTTTGATGTTCAAGAGCAGCTAATATTAAAGGCCATCCCTGGCAGGCCTTAGAAACTGTGCCTATTTATGACCAATGTAAAACAGCGAAATCTAGCTGAGTATGATGGCATCATTAGTTTGTGAATCGCATCCTTGAAAATAACTGTGGAGGAGCCAAATCGGTTTAAAGGAAGATAACGGAATGGTTTAAGCTGCTTAGGTTGAATGCCAATTATGTTTTAATATTCAACTGAGCATATTTTACTAAGAAAAAAGGCCGCGTTGACGCATGCATAACTCATTGGCAGCGTCGGCCAGCTGTGCCACTCTACTCTGCGAATCACTTTGTGCATTTTAGTGGCATGGTAATTTAGTGGAGAACTACCTGAGTGATGGCATTTTCAATGAGCAGGTAATCTACAGAGAATTTTTATATGGTTATGAGTTCTGTGCTTCAGCCCAGCAACACAAAAATACATCAAGACCAATTACGGTATCAACTTTCAGCGTGGTACCCTCGCCACGCAAGTGCATGTATTTCTGCCCCAGGCATTTCAAATTGCATCTAATTTGAAATCTTTGGGGTTTTAATTAAATTTCAGAATATATGGAATTCTTCATTAGTACCTGCTCTGAATAGCAGATTATCCTTCTCTTGGTCTCGTTAAAGAAGTAGGCTGTGGTAAATAGCATGTTCAGGAACTGATCATTTGTGGGGCCTGGGTATTGGAACAGAAATAGTGAAATGCAAAATAATATCAAAAAGATTATTAGTCCAGGGAGAGTCTCTTGATTTGTATTTTAATGGAATTTTACATTTCTCTTAATGATTTGCAAATTGTCCTCTGATTATAAGATGCATTAAGCTTTTCATTTTAATGGCAGAGACACAGCCATTAGCAGAATTTTTTTTTCTGTCTTCTTTTTAGAGTGCTTCCCTGCAGCAGATAAATATTGAAACCATTAACACCTTTTGATGTTCCTCACAGCCTGCACCTTGGACCCACGCGAGGCTCCCGTGGTCCCTCCGTGTTAATACCTGGCTGGGGGCCCCTGCTTCTTCACCGGCTGGGTTTCCCTTTCCAGAATACGGGATTCGTTTTTAAAGTTTCACCGGCAGATCTTGTTTATTTGTGTTAAAGCTAATGCATTTAAATAGTATTAATGGCCCAATTTGTATTAATAAAAGCCGTTCTCCTCGGTGTGAAGGTTGACGGTGCTCACCGCTCCTACCCCGCGCCGGTCTGTAGGGCTGGAGTGAGGGAGGGCCGAGCAGCGTGCACGGGGAACGCAGGCTCGCCTTGCCAGTCTGGAGGGTTCTGGGGAAGTTCGCGGGCGGTGAGAGAGGCGCACAGGGCTCACGGCATTAGCCAGCTGACCGAGGCTGACCACAGCTCGACCCCAAGAGCAGGCTGCTTGCCTCCGCTTTGGCCTCTGAGGTAATGTCTTAATTTTCAGGCTAAGACTTCTGGTCCCCTACAAAGTGCACGCCGCTTATGTGACCAGAGCCATGGGTGGAAATCCACGCTTGCCCCCCACCTGCCAGCAGGCCCGGGTGAGGGGCGGGGACTTGCTGCTCTGACCTAGGACGTGGGAGGGCTGAGGCTCCCCGGGGGCCCTTCAGAAGCCAGCAGCCCCATGTGACCGCAGAACTGGAAGAACCAGGGCCACCTCCCGGAGGAGCCGAGTGAGGCCTGTGCCCCCTCAGCCCTCTGTTCTCAAGGGTGGATCTTCAGGCCGAGCGGGCCGGGCCGACCTGAGGGATGTTTCCAGCATCCCTGCTGACCTTGACCCAGCCCAGGTCTGTGAGCTGGTGAGGGATGCTCCCTTGAGCCTCTAGGCGCTCGTCTGTGCAGCCCTGCCCGCATGCGTGACCTCAGGCCCCGTGCTCGGCCTGCGAGGAGCCTGGGGGCTCCCACCCCCATTTCCACCAGGCCTGCAGAGCCAGCGCGGGGACTGCCGGCGCCCCTTATCCGGGACGGTGGGGGCGCGTGCCGCAGGCTGGGTGGCTTGGGCAGCGGAAGTGTGTTCTCTCTGTTCTCTCACGGCTCTGGAGCTGCAAGTCCAGGGTCCAGGCTTTTCCCGAGCTGCCCGCCTGCCGCCCCTGCGTGGGTCCCTTTAGGGACAAAGGCCCCTGGGATCGCGTTGCACTTTCTCCTTCCTTCGTTACAGGGACACCAGTCAGATGGCTCAGGGTCCCCCAACGGCTTCCTCGTAATCGCCTCTTTAAAGGCCCTTTCTCCAGATAGTTGCGTTGTCAGGTGCTACTGGCTGTTGGGACCTCAGCATTGAATTTTGGAGGACACGGTCCCACCAGTAACATGCTTTCTGAGCCTCTGGTGGCCCGTGTGTAAGGCGGGGTGACAGCAGCGACGTGTAAAGGGGTCCTGAGGGGGAAATGAGACCTCCAGAGACCCAGCACAGGGAGCCCCTGCTGCCTTCGCAGCGGATAGAACGTGCTCTCCAGAACCCTAGCGACCCTCGTGGTGAGCAGACTCTGCCCGGCGTTGTGAACCAAGTCTTCTGAAGTGCTCTAGACATTCAACAGAACTTGGCAAGGACACCCTGCCTAGTGGCTACGGGACACACAGCTTGCGTCCCCGCGGGCTGGCCACACTGAGCCACAGTAGAGGGTCAGCGTGTCTGGGGAGAACTCCCTGCAGAGTTGGGGAGGGGGAGGGGTCCTCCCACCTGTCTCGGCTCTGATGGAGACCGGCCCCGCCAGGTTGCCCTTCCTGAAGCTTCTCTGGAGATGCCTGGTGCTTTGCTCGTTCATTCACACCCACCCTGAAGATAACGTTTGGCTTTCTTAGATGTGGGACGTCCTCCTCTGGGGAAACACGGATGCGTGCACTTCGGGTTTAAGTTTGAGGCTATCTGCCGTCAGACTGGTGCTGCGGGAGGCCGGGCCACCTGGCTCTGACCGCCGTGGGAGATGTTTGTGAGGTGTTAGCTGTCGCTGTTTCCAGCACTGAACGCACTTCACTGTCCGTTTCCGACCTTTGATTCAGCTGCCGTGGTTTGGGCCCACCCTCATAAGCGTGGCTCTTGGCTTTGCAGAATAGAAAGTGAGGGGATGTGGGGCAGTGGGCCAGCCAAGTCTCAACGACACGACACGTGCAGAAAGATGTGCCTCGTGTTTCTTAACAAATCCCTGGTATCATTTGTTTCTTGTTACTTTAATCTTACGAGGAGAAGCCATTAAAAGCCTCCTGTAAGTGATTTTGGAGGTTCTGTTCCTTGGGAGCGAGTCAGGCCTCCAAAGGAGAGCACGGGGCCTCTTGCCCAGGCGCTGCCTGCAAGTGGGAGGTGTCACACTTGCTCTGCGTCTAGGCCATGCAGGCCTGGATTTCGCGGCTCTCGCCTCCCTCAAAGCCTGAGCCCCTGCCGGTCCTGCCTCTAGGGCCTTTTGTCTCCTCGCTGTCTGGTGTCCTCGTTTTGCAGAAGCCCCCGTGAGGGGTTTACTGGGGACGTTGCTCTTCCTGCGCGCAGGCTGACTTCTGGCGAAGACCGTACCGGGCCTGCCTTTTCTCTCCATACACCATATAGCCGTGCTTGTTGGTAGAACTGGGGTGCAGGGTGGAGGTGATTCAGAAAGGTGGAACCTTACACGGAAAATCAGAGGGGACCCTTTGCTGAGATCAGGACCACAAGCAGAGGTCTAAACACGTCCCGCATCCTGAGGTTGCTGGCTGCCCCCAGGGGGTTGCTGCAGACTCTGCCCTCAAGCCACCTGCAGCCCAGGGGCCGAGCGCTTCTCTGAGGCCTTGCTTGTGACCTTGGGGTGCAGCTGTGCTAGGCCCCGGGCACTGCACGCGCACCACTTCTAGCCTGCTGCAGGCAGCCTCTAGCGCTTTGCAAAACCCTTGAGTTTCTAAATTCGGCAGATTTAACCTTGGATCCTAGAAGCAAGACTTCAAGCCCTGAGTTTATGATATCAGAGAGTTGAGCCGTGCTTGCTGTCTCTTAGAGCACGCAGGATGATTCTCTGAGAACTTTTTTACAGCTTGCCTATCTTTCTGACAGACAAGGTCATTTCTGCTCCTCCTGCCAGACCCCTGCAGCGCTCGGCCGAGGGTGTCGTTGCCCACTGTGTCCTACCCACACTCGGCAACGGGAAACCAGCAAAATATCACCCCGCACTCAGCCATTCCCTTGTCCCCGGATTTGCCGCAGCCGTGAGCAGAGGATTCCCAGGGCTCTGAGGACAGCTGAGCACAAATGGGCTTGGGGAAGAAAGGAGCAGACGTACATTTAACTCCAGAGGAAGCAGATCTAGGTCACTTGGTAAAACCTCAGTTCTACCGGATGTTAAGACGTCTCACCAGGAAAGATTGCGTGACCACCAGCAGAAGCTTGGGAACGTGTAAGCAAAGCTGAGCCAGACTCCTGAGACACACCCTTCAGTACGGTGTGTATACCTCGATGGTCAGAAGGTTCTGTAGTTTATGAATTTCCTGAACCTCCCCAAATACAGAACCTTCTCCACAGCTCCTCTCCCTGTTAGCACCTGGGGATGGCTGATGCTCCCCACAGTGTAGTCTGGAGAGCCCTGGCCTATGGAACCGCCATAAAAATGACCTAGCCTTCCCGGGTGACCTTTGGACACTTGAGGAGACTCCAGAAAACCCTGAGAGGATTTGTAGAAAACCCCTGGGAGGTGTGCTGGGGCAGCAACGGCTGTGTGGCCCTCCCCTCCCTGGACCAAGTGTGCTCTGGCCCCTTTTTCCAAAGAGCAGGTGGATGGAAGTATGGAGGGGTGTCCAGATTCCCCCTTCCCAAGTGCCTTGGACACAGTTGTTAAATGACCCTTGATTAGTTATTCCATTTTATACATTGGGGGCAGAGATCCTAGAAATTCAGTACAATACATGTATTGAATTCTTTTCCCAGACTTAAAAAAAAAAAAAAAAATGTCATCGTCTTCAAAGTAAAGATCAATTGGGAGGAAAGGGAGATGATCCTGAGTGGTGAGGGCCGGGGACTCCAGGCCTCCCATGAGTGGGTGGGGACAGATGCCACTCGTAGACAGAGCCCTAGGCCTGACCATGAAGACCCAAGTTCAGCTCATCATTTGTTGGACAAGTACCCATTGAGCTACATGCAAAGCCCTTTTGTAGGCTCTGGAAATTTAGCACAGAACAACAAAATTCTGGGCCTTAAGGAGCTTCTGTGCCAGTGGGAAATAGATACACATGTATATGATGTGCATCCCCTAGACTCTTGGGGGAGTGACGTGAGTGCTTTGAAGGAGCGTAAACCAGGCCACTGGGATGAAGAGGGCGGGGCTTGGAGGTCGGGGTGCTAAGGGCTCCTTTGGAAAGTGTGAGCAGAGGAGGAAGACGCAGTGTGTGTGGCACTCAGATGCTTGCATATTTCTTCCTCTTCCCGCTCCTGTGTAAAATCTAAACACCAGGAAGAACAAGAAAACCAAATAACCTTTTTGAATCACTTCTTATCAGATGACAGGAGCAGTTTCAAGAGCCTCCTTAATTGTTGAGCACATTGAAGGCAAGTTGATATTTTCATGATTTTAGTGAAATACTTGCTTCAGATAAAAGAAACTTCCTACGGGGTTTGTGAGGTATTGATAATAAAGGGAAGGTTCACGATGCCCCCCCCCCCCCCCCCGCCGGGTAAGGAATGGAGCACCAGCAGCACTGCCAAGTACCTGTGTGCCCTCCCTGGCCATGTCTGCCTTCCCTCCTCGCGGCCCCGTGTTTGCTGTTACATACGAAGGGGGGGTAATACCGATACCTTCCTGTGACTTGCCCTGTTCAATCAACATTGTTGTGAGATTCCTCTGTTTTTGAATCCCATGGAGATTTTTACTAATAACTACTGTTAAGTATCCCATGTTGTGAATTTGCCATAATTTGTTTCCTACGCTGTGTTATAGAAATGAGGGTTCTCACCTTTTTTTTTTTTTTTTTTTTTTTTTTTTTTGCCTTTATAAGTGATGATGCTACAGATATTCTAGTACAGGTATTTTAGTGTTCTGGGTGGCTGGAAATATGCGGAAAAGTATGAAAGTTATTTTTCAGTTTTCTTATTTTCTTTAAAAGATATTACTTCACAACAAAACAAATAATGAATTTTGGGGGTTATAATATATGTAGAAGTAGAGTAACAATAGTATAAAAGGTAGGACTGGGGAAATGATAATATACTGCTGTAAGGTTCTTTATGTTATTGTGAGCAAGTGTAATGTTATTTGAGGGCAGACTTTGATAAACCAAAGATGAATTTGTAAATTCTAAGATGACACTTAAGAAATAAAACCGACATAAGCCAATAGATCGTGCATACACTAATTGAAAAGGTAAAGTAGAATACTGATTTTAAAAATACTTAATCTGAAAGTAAAAAGAGAGAAAGGGGAGCAGAAAACAGGACAAATAGCACATCCATCTTATTTAAACCCAACTGCATTGGTAATTACGTTAAATGTAAATGGTCTTAAGATTCAATAAAAAGGCATAGATTCCTCCTTACTAAGATTCGATAAAAAGCCAGACACCCCCACACACACACACACACTATATATATTTTCTACGATACACAGATTTATAAAAGGGTAAAGACAGAGTTTTGTGCAAAAAGTTAAGTAAAATGAAGTCACATGTATCAGAAAGGAATAAGTACACTTGTCTTCATTTTCAGGTTATATAGTTGTTTACATAGAGTATCTTATATAGAATTTTGAAAACTATTAAAACAAGTAAATTCAACAAGGCTGAAGATAAATTTTAATATATAAAGTTATTTGATTTTTATGCAAAGAAATTAAAAATTAAAGTATAAACTATTTAGGATTAACTTTAATAAAAGATACATAAGACCTGGCCATTGAGCAATATAAAACATGCTGAGAGAAATTAAAGAGGGCCTAAATACACATCCTTTCATCATAGGAAAAGCCAGTACTGCCAAGACTTTAGTTCTTCATGAACTATCCTTTGTGTTAAGTTCACTCAGGCCTTGAAATTCCCAGCTGATTCTAAAGCTATATGGAAATGCAAAAGGCCTAGAACATCTAAAGCAAGCTTGAAACTAAATGAAGATGTTAGAACTAGAATTACCTGATTTCAAGACTCACTAATCTTCTGTAATCAAGATACTGTGGTACTTGCATAAAGATCAAAACTTAGAGCAGAAGAGAAAACCTTTTCAACAAATAGTGCCTGAACAACTTGGTATCATCTGCAAAAGAAGAAAAAAGTTCACCTTGACCCTTTGCTCACACCATATATAAAAATTAATTTGATATGTATCTGTACCTAAATGTAAAGCGTGGACTCTAATGCTTTTAGAAGAAACCATGGAGAATACCTTCATAATTTTAACAGACAAATATTCCCTATAACACAGAAAAATAAGGCTACGAACACAGAAATAAAATACACTCTATTCAAAGTAGAAGACATCCAAAGCTATCTACACATTCAATGCAATCCCAATCAAAATTGCACCAGCATTCTTCTCGAAACTAGAACAAGCAATCCTAAAATTCATATGGAACCACAAAAGGCCCCGAATAGCCAAAGTAATTTTGAAGAAGAAGACCAAAGCAGGAGGCATCACAATCCCAGACTTTAGCCTCTACTACAAAGCTGTCATCATCAAGACAGCATGGTATTGGCATAAAAACAGACACATAGACCAATGGAATAGAATAGAAACCCCAGAACTAGACCCACAAACGTACGGCCAACTCATCTTTGACAAAGCAGGAAAGAACATCCAATGGAAAAAAGACGGTCTCTTTAACAAATGGTGCTGGGAGAACTGGACAGCAACATGCAGAAGGTTGAAACTAGACCACTTTCTCACACCATTCACAAAAATAAACTCAAAATGGATAAAGGACCTGAATGTGAGACAGGAAACCATCAAAACCTTAGAGGAGAAAGCAGGAAAAGACCTCTCTGACCTCAGCCGTAGCAATCTCTTACTCGGCACATCCCCAAAGGCAAGGGAATTAAAAGCAAAAGTGAATTACTGGGACCTTATGAAGATAAAAAGCTTCTGCACAGCAAAGGAAACAACCAACAAAACTAAAAGGCAACCAACGGAATGGGAAAAGATATTTGCAAATGACACATCGGACAAAAGGCTAGTATCCAAAATCTATAAAGAGCTCATCAAACTCCACACCCGAAAAACAAATAACCCAGTGAAGAAATGGGCAGAAAACATGAATAGACACTTCTCTAAAGAAGACATCCGGATGGCCAACAGGCACATGAAAAGATGTTCAACGTCGCTCCTTATCAGGGAAATACAAATCAAAACCACACTCAGATACCACCTCACGCCAGTCAGAGTGGCCAAAATGAAGAAATCAGGAGACTATAGATGCTGGAGAGGATGTGGAGAAACAGGAACCCTCTTGCACTGTTGGTGGGAATGCAAATTGGTGCAGCCGCTCTGGAAAGCAGTGTGGAGGTTCCTCAGAAAATTAAAAATAGACCTACCCTATGACCCAGCAATAGCACTGCTAGGAATTTATCCAAGGGATACAGGAGTACTGATGCATAGGGGCACCTGTACCCCAATGTTTATAGCGGCACTCTCAACAATAGCCAAATTATGGAAAGAGCCTAAATGTCCATCAACTGATGAGTGGATAAAGAAATTGTGGTTTGGGGCGCCTGGGTGGCTTGGTCGGTTGGGCGGCCGACTTCGGCTCAGGCCATGATCTCGCGGTCCGTGAGTTCCAGCCCCGCGTCGGGCTCTGTGCTGACAGCTCAGAGCCTGGAGCCTGTTTCAGATTCTGTGTCTCCCTCTCTCTGACCCTCCCCCGTTCATGCTCTGTCTCTCTCTGTCTCAAAAATAAGTAAACGTTAAAAAAAAATAAATAAATAAAAAAAAAAAAAAAAAAAAAGAAATTGTGGTTTATATACACAATGGAATACTACGTGGCAATGAGAAAAAATGAAATATGGCCTTTTGTAGCAACATGGATGGAACTGGAGAGTGTGATGCTAAGTGAAATAAGCCATACAGAGAAAGACAGATACCATATGGTTTCACTCTTATGTGGATCCTGAGAAACATAACAGAAACCCATGGGGGAGGGGAAGGGAAAAAAAAAAAAAGGTTAGAGTGGGAGAGAGCCAAAGCATAAGAGACTGTTAAAAACTGAGAACAAACTGAGGGTTGATGGGGGGTGGGAGGGAGGGCAGGGTGGGTGATGGGTATTGAGGAGGGAACCTTTTGGGATGAGCACTGGGTGTTGTATGGAAACCAATTTGACAGTAAATTTCATATATTAAAAAAAAAAAAAAACAGAAGACATCATTAAAACAATGAATAGGAAAGAGACAGAGTAAGAGAAAGTATTCGCAACGTGTATACCTAACAAAGGATTTGTACACAGGACATATGAAGACTCCTGACTCCATAATAAAAAGACAGTCCAGTAAGTGGGAAAAAGAGCAGCCTCTTCACAAAGGAATATTGTCTGAATTGATCCGTAAATACATGAAAAAGTGCTCATTGTGAAATTAAAGACCTATTACTACTTACATTAGCACCCCCAAAATGAAATACTTAGGTATAACTGTAACCCAAGTATGTACTAGGTCTATAGCGGGAAAACTGGAGGCGATGGAAGAGATCGAAGAAGAGCTAAATGGATGCAGAGGAATCCCATGTTCATGAATAGGAAGACTTTATATGGTCAAGATGTCAGTTCTTTCCAACTTGATCTAAAAATTTAACGCAGTCTCGATCACAGTCCCAGCAGTTTGCCTGGTGGATATCAGCAAACTGATTCTGAAGTTTATATGGAGGCCCAGAATGGCCAATAACACAACACTGAAGGAAAACAAGATTGGAGGACTGAGGCGAGGGTACCTTAAGACTTACTAAAAAGCTGCAGTAATCAAGACGATAGAGTGTGGGTGAAGGAATAAACAGATGAGTGGCACAAAAGAACCCAGGAATAGACTGGGCTGGTTTTCAGCAAAGACACAAAGACAATTCAGTAGGAAAAAAAGATAATCTTTTCAACAGATGCTGCTGGAGTAACAGAAGATCTGTGTGCAAAGAAAGGACTATAGACAGACTTTCCACCCTTCACAAAAATCTAGCTCAGAATGGACCACAGGCCTAAATGTAAAACACAAACCATTAAGACTCCTAGAAGACAGGAGAACACCTAGATGACCTTGGGGATGGTGATGACCTTTTAGGTGAAACACCGGAGGCACAATTCAGGAAATAATCGGTAAGTTGGACTCTCTTAAAATTAAAAACTGGTGCTCTGTGGAACACAGCATCTGTGGAATAAGACAAGCTGCAGACTGGAAGAAAGTATTTGCAAGAGACACGTGTGATAAGGACTGTTCCCTAAAATATGCAAAGAACCTTTGAAACTTGGGGAGAAAATGAACAAGCCAACTGAAAAGTGAGCCAGAGACATGAACGGACACCTGACCGATGAAGATACACAGATGGCGAGTTATCAGATTAAAAAAAAAAAGTTTAACATCCTACGTTGTCAGGGAAATGCAAATTAAAGTAACGAGATGTTACTACACACCTATTAGAATGGCCAACGTCCAGAACACTGACAACAGCAAATGCTGGTGAGGATGTGGGGCAACAGGAACTCCCATTCGCTGCTGGTGGGGACACAACATGGTGCACTTGGGAAGACAGTTTGGCAGATTCTTACAAAATTAAGTATAATCTTGCCTTCCCACCGAGCCATCAGGCTCCTTAGTATTTGCCCGCATGAATTGAAAACATGCCCATTCAAAATCCTGCACACGGATGTTTATAGCAGCTTTATTTATAATTGAAAAAAACCCGAAAGGAACCAGGATGTCCTTCGGTAGGAGAGTGGCCATCTGTGGGTCATCAGTGTCCCTCCCCGGCCCCCTAAACCACCCCACAGGACGGACTGGCCATCCTGGTCTCATAGGCATGGTGAGGGAAGGGAAGCCTCAGGTCTTTGAACTGTGTCACCAGATTCTGCTAAGCCAGCAAGCCAAGCAGGGGCTCTGTCAGTGAGTTGCCTTGCCATTTTGCAGTGAAGACAGTCCTGTGCAGCCGCCTTCCCTCGGTGAGTGGAAGAGAGCACAGAATCCATGTCCGTGTGGGCCCAAGGCGTGACCAGCCCCTTGAGCTATCCCCTTGGCTTGGCCACATCTGAGGGCAGGCGGCAGTGTCCTAGGCAGGCCAGAGCTTTGGTGTTCATAGCCATGGTTTGAATGACTAAAGTTGAGTGGTTTAATTATAGAGTACTTCATTTAATTAATGTTCCCCCAGTCTGTTGCTGATGTGCAACATAGAAGTTCATTAATCTGAGTGTCAGGCAGCATTCCTAGACCTGAAAACCATTGTGCTTTTCCTGAGTATGTGTCGTCGTGTTTAACCACACGACAGGCCTGTTGTACCAGCACGATGACAACCCTTTCAGAAAGTGCCCCCGGACTACAGAGTGTGTTCTGTTTTCGGGGCTGAATGCACACCAGTGGGCTGGACCACACGTTGACCTAACACGGACGCTGTGGTTGGGTAGCATGCTCATGGAGTGTTTCCACATCCACAGAAGCTCAAGGGGCAGAGCATAGTTTACACATTCTTGTGATGTTTTATTTTTAAGCAGCCAGTGCGGACGTTTTGTGGCTCAGTGAGCCCACACGGCCATCCTCCGTATAGACTGGCCAGGGCCAAGGGCCCCAGGGTTTCCATTTTGTGGTCATCCTGTCCTCTCTGTGGCTTTTTGTGTCTCCTTAGCAATCATGCACTTTCAGCTGAGACCTCCTCTCCCCACCGTTACCACATTTCACGTTCAAGCGTCCCTCTTTGCACACATACGATCTCTGCAGAGCAGTGATTTTGCCTCACAGACCTGTGCCGTTTCCGGGGTCCGGGTGGGGCCGATCAGGCTCACACTTCGTGGCTGTGGTTCTGTCAGCAGCTCACGCTTACTGAGCCCTCTCCATGTGACGGGGACTCTGTTGACCACTCGGTGCAGATTTCACTTTCAGTCCTCGATGCTGGGACCCTCGTTTTTGAGTTGAGGGCACCGAACTTCAGAGAGATAATGAGCTTAAATGACTAGTAAGTGGCACAGGTGACAGGAATGCATGCACATGTCACCTCACAGCGTGAGCCCTCTCCTCACATGCCAGGAAGGGTAAATTCACCACGGCAGTCTTTGCCGGCTGTGCCGTGACCACATAGAGCCAGTCGTGCAAGTGGCTCGTACTTGGGAGCGTGAGCTGGTTTTGAAGTTGGCCATAGCTTCTGTGTTGACCTCTTGGTAGAATCAGGAGTGACTGTGACATCACTGCCCTACTGTCTGCCTGGAAGCTTACATTCCATGCTAGTTCATGTTTCGCTTTTTTAGCTCTCCAATGCCATGTTTTCCAGTGAGGGGTCTGAGCAGGTGGTGACTGCCACCTGAAGCCCTTGGCCGTGCACTTGGGGCACACCTGTGCCCTGCCTCCTCCTGGCATGCACATAGTAGCTGCTGATTGAATATTGAATAAATGAGTAAGAAACTAATAAATCTGAACATACACTGGGTCTTTTCTCCCTTGCATTATGTGAGCCTGAATTTGGGACATTACCTTCTACATAGAACAATGTGCTCTTTCTGAAGTGTAATTAGAAATAACCCACATTAGGGGTGCCTAGGTGGCTCAGTCGGTTCAGGGTTCAGCTTCAGCTCAGGTCATGATCTTGCGGTTCATGAGATCGAGCCCCACATCAGGCTCTGTGCTGACAGCTCAGAGGCTGGAACCTGCTTCGGATTCTGTGTGTATGTGTGTGTGTCTCTCTCTCTGCCCTCCCCCGCTCACATTCTGTCTCTCTCTGTCTCTCAAAAATAAACATGTTAAAAACTTTAAAAAAAGAAAAAAAGAAATACCCGTGTTACGTTGAGGCCGCGCTGTTCCCGGGTACCCTACCGCTGCACCAATGGCCCTCAGCTGCCACAGGTAGGGCTGAGTGGTTGTGGACAGGCACAGGCCCATTTTCCCCAGCAACAGCACTGAGCTGGTGACAACAACCTCACCTCTCTTGTGACACTGTAGACCAGCCTTTAGCCAAGGAGCAAAGTCCCCAGACCACCCCCCCACCTACCCCAGGGCGGCTCTTTCCCATCACCAGCCAGAGATCCCACTGTCTGTGTGCCCCCCGGGCTCTGTGCCCTGCTCATTTCGGCCTCCAGCCTGGGCTTCGCAGACAGGCCCGGGGAGTGCTAGAAGGTAAATGCCTCTCTCGTACCCAGAGCAGGGGGAGAACCACTGCAGAACCACTGCATCTGTTTGTCATGGACGAGGACTGACTGCAGGTGACACATCTAATGCCAAGTGTGAAAAGCCGAAGAAGCCGGAAGTGAGCTGTCTTACAGGGTTGTCCCCAGCAGGCCCCTCTCTGCACCTTGGCCCCGGTCCCTGAACCCACCTGGCCAGGCAGCAGGCGGAAACGTCCCCAGCCCTCCATTTCCCTCTCTGCCTAGGAGAACTTCCTTAGTGTATGTTCAGTGCAATGTCGCAGCCGGGCCCTTGCCTGGCCTTCCCTCCGTCCTTGTCACCCCTGCAGAGGGCACGTGCGTTACCGGTCCTGTGGCAACCCCCTCTACCCACACCTGCACGGCCTCGTCCTCATTTGAATAGGTGAGAAACCAAAGTCAGCTGCACAATTGGAGCTAGATTCCATCACTCAAAATTCAGTCACAACTTCTTTTGAATTCTTCAGCTGCCCTGCGGCAAAGGCTCAATGTTGATACTGAGATTAATCCCCAAAGAGCCCCTCATTTCTCTGCAGAGAAATTAAAGCTTGCCAGTTTTCCTTTTGCCTGTCCTCCTGACAGCTCTCTCAGTAATGATATGCCTTCTCCATGGCATAATCCCTGTCCTACGGTAAAGAATAATTCATTAAGAAATTAAGGGCTTAGTGCCTTTCTGTTAGGTTGGTCTTCAAAAGTTAGCTAAAATTATTTAACAGACCTCAGGGCTGTTTCACAGGAGCTCAAGAAGCCATATGGGTGGGGACCACGCAGACCCACCCACCCCCTATAGATTTGTCAGTATTCCCAGAAATTAAGTCCAAGGACAGAAGCGCCTGGGTGTCAGGGCTAGGACTGTGGGACGCTACCCTGCTTCAGGAAGCAAACAATGTTTAGACTTTCCAGGAGCAGCCAAGTAGGCCTCCTGGTGAAGCTGGCAAGGCTCCCTTTCCACTACTCGGGAGGGCCAGCAGGAGGCTTCTAGAAGTTTCCAACTGGGTGCACAGGAGTTTCTGAACTGGATTGGAAGCAGGGTGGGGTGGTACGTACACACGTCATTGTGTATTTAGCGTGAAACGGCGTGGGTCCGAAACGCGCTCAGCTGGTCCCTTCTCTGCCGTGTGACTGAAACCGCCAAAGGGAAGGCGTGATATGACATCAGCAGTGGCCTTCCTGTCGCTGCTCAGGGTGGATGAAGGGATGGCAATGTTGGAAAACATTGTGTTGTGTACACTGGTGACATTGTGTCATTTTAAATCTGATTCTCCACCTTTTTGTTGTTCTGCTCACAAGGTTGTGCGGGGAGGGAGCACTGACCCTGTGTGTGAGTGCTGTGTGGGGAACAGCGTTCGGTTCTTTCTGGGGAATGGGCCGGTCGGGGGCCTGGTTAGGGGAGCAGGTCCCAGCGTCCTGGCCACGAAAGCTGGGAGAACTTCTAAGAGGAGAAAGCGAGTGTCCCGAAGGAGAACAGTCTAGGTGAGGTGCGCGGGGGCCGGGGGCCCAAGGGAACCAGGACTGGAGGCTCGGACTTGTTCTCGATCCGGCCTTTTCTCAGTGGCCCCCCAGTGCTCAGCATGCACTCAGGTGCACGTTCTTAAACAGGTACTCTCCTTCCCTCCCCCTCAGCGTTTTCACGCCCTGTGTTTCTCTGTGGTTCTGATATTGTCCGGAAACCATTAACACCTGTTCAGAGTCGGTTCTTCTGCTTTGAGCTGAATGACAATTATTTGAATGGTGAAGGGTGTTAATACATAATTATTCACATTCAAACCAGGACATTCACGGTTTAATCATCTCTCTGTAGGCCTCCTTAAGTTGGAGCTTACAGTCTTGGGCATAATTCTTTCGTTAAATAAGTTTCGGGCACTCTAATTATTGGGAAGGTGAGTACAAATACGCACGGTGCCGCCGTGAGGACGTGGTGCCCCCTTCACCTGGCAGAAGCCTCGCTGGGTGTGTGCGTCGTCTCGTCGCACGTGCGTGAGGCGGGAGGTTCATTTCCGAGGGCTAACAGTCCAGTCCGTGTGCGACGTGAGCTCTGTGATTGTGTTCTCGTGCGCCCAGGACCGGACGAGCGTGCGGGCGCGTTTCTGTTCATGAGCACAGTGCCCTGCTCGGCCTGGCTAGGCCTGGAAAGGGGCCGGCGTCACCCTGTAGACCCTGTGTTCATCTGGACCCCTCCATCTGCTCGACATTACTGAGGTCCCCAAAGAGCTTGCATTGTGAGGGTTGTGTCTGTCTGCATTTCCCAAGCTGGAAATTAAACCTGAGGACTTCTTAAGGCCTTAAGTTCTTTTAAAAATAACAATGAATTTGCTACATGTTATCAAAAATAATATATTTTGTATGAAAATGGCTATTTTCCAAAACCAAAAACACTTACTGAGAAGACTGGCTTTTTTTTTTTTTTTTTTTTTTTTTAATGTGTTTGCCAATCTCAGTAGTGTCTGCCTTAATGGAAGACAGCTGGATTCTCATAGCTACCCTGTCACTTAATCTGTTGTGGTATCACACGTCATTTAGCTTACGGAAAACTCCTACATGCTTGTGAGAGCAGGAGAATTAAAAAGGCAAATAACATCTTAGTGTTACTGTGAAAATCCCCCTAAACGGGTCTCAGGGACCCCTAAAGCTCCCCAGGCCACACTTTGAGGACCACTGTTCTAAAATATCAAAAATTTTATTGCGCCTAAAAATTACTCATTGCCTATACAAGGGGTAGTAAAAGTTTTGTGTTGTGCTTTGTGGACTTTTTTCAGTTTATTTTGTTTTTTTAAACTGCATCCCAAAATCTTTTTTTTTTTTTTTTTGGCCCGTAGCTAGAGATGCGTACGATTGTGGTACTTGTTAACAAATTAGGTCAACCTGTGCCGTGCACTCATTCTGGCATCGGCCAGACCCAGAAGCAAAGCAGAGCCCCGCGCCGTGTCCCCACGCTGGCAGGAGGGAATTTCACATCCGCATGGACATCACCTCACACGTCTTTCTTCCTTCCCTGACCTATGTTGATATTAGTCACGAAAGGGAAATTTAGGAACTAAAAACACAGTATTGTTGGCTGCAGAGCCCAGCCGCCACCTTCAGTGGGTCCGGAATGCACGTACGGGACCAGAAGCAGAGTGCCGTGAGGCGGAGACCGGGCCTGTCTCCCCGTCTGGCAGGGTAAGCTCGTGTACGGCCGGGACACCGTCCTCCCCGGCGGGCTCATCCCGGAACAGCCCTAGGCTGTGGGTGTCACACCTGCCCGCCTTCCTAGGTCAGGGGCAGAGGGGAGAATGGGCCACCTGTGGCTAGCCTGGGAGGGAGAGAAAGGTAGGCAGGCCAGCACGGGGGCACGAGGGTCTGCTGGGCACTCCTTTCCCCTCCCAAACTGCCGTTTGGCTAAGCATGCATCATTGTTGGGGGACAGGAATCCAAGGATGGACAGCAGGCCCTATGGACAAAGCGCCTTTCCCACAGGTCAGCTCTGATGACCTCTGTGCGGCGTGTACCTTCGCGCTGGTCCCGTCCGACCAGGATGAAACCAAGATGGAGGGGTGGGAAGCAGCCCAGTTGTGTACCTCTGTGGGGGGTGCTGAGGGCGTGGTGGAAGACTGTGCGATGCCGGTGATGGAGGCCTGTGCCCGAGAGCCTGGCCCCCTGCTGGCCCGGGCCTTCCCAGCATGCCCTTGGATAGCCTGCTCCATCCGGGGCCCCAGGGATCTCTCACCCGCCGAGGAGAGGACAGTCACACCAGAGTCATGGCGGCTGTCAAGGATTCAATATGATAAAGCAGGTTGCACGGTGCCTGGTGTGCAGTAAGAAACGTTAACACTAGTTATGAACCATCGTTGATTCGTAAGCAAATTGACCAAAATTTCCAAATGAATTTTCAGAATAGTACTCATGCCCCTGTTTCCTCAGCATCGCTCAGAACCTCTGAGGAACATCTCTTTCAAGATAGCCTTTCTAGCTTTGGTGGTACAGTGGTGAGCATAGCTGCCTTCCAGAATAGCCTTTCAACTCTGCATCATGTACACTGACCAGGCTTTTATTGACTACTTACTGTGTACCTAAAACCGTCCGTGTTCAGTACTTTGAAATACTTGCACATTGGCAATTTTTGTTACACAGCAATGGATTCGACTCGTGGAAAGTGATCCAAAATTCAGCCTACTTAATAACACCGATCCTTAGGCCAGCAGAAATCGTTTTGGAGCCACAAGCACTGAGGCCGCAAAATAACAGGCCATCTTTACTTGGCATCTTACCAGCTGGCTCAGCGCGTAACACCCAACGGAGTAGCCAGGGATTTTCTGGAAAGGGGGGTTGGGCGGGTAGGACTCCCTAAAGGTGTCCTGTGAAAGGCACATGCCTCCTTCTGTAAGCATTCCGTGGGGTTGTCTTACCGCAGAGCCTCGCGCACAGGTAGCCATACTGGGCGCGGGCCCATCCCTGGGGTGTCCGCCACTGACTAGGAGAGTCACTCAGGGCTGCAGGGGAATGTCGGGCTTAGAACCAGATGCACGTTGGGGACGGCAACTACCGTCTGCACGTAGTTTTTATAGAAGGGTCTCAAAGGTATGGGCATTAGCGTCTCTGTTTTGGGGACAGAGGCAGGTTTTCTCTGGCTTGTCCATTGTCAAAGTCACTCGTGCAGTTAATCCTTCGCACAGTCACTGCTTACACCCCAAAACCACAGGGCTTGTCTGCCATCACTCACTCATGGTGTGGTCTTCATTTCTCAGAACTTGGTAAGTGGACACTGAAGAAGGGGAGCTCAGAAAGGCTCATCCAGAACAGAAGGCCTTAGCCAAGCCCCTGAGCTTGGGACTAGCTTACAGACAGACAGGGACCCTGTCACCAAAACCCACTTTGGCAGTAGGGTGCACAGGTCCTGCCCTCTAGGCCCCAGGGAGCAGTAGACGAGTCCAGCACCCAGCCAGCTGTGTGGACGGTAGTCAAGCCATGGCACTGAGCCTGATTTTTGTCATTTGTTCAATGAGGATAGTGATGTCAGCTTTGCAGAGTGGGTGTTGAGGACTTTAGTGGAAAATTAGCGACAGCTCCTAAGAGCTCAGGAAGCTCTGTGTCTGCGTGGTGTTTGGGAAGGTGGGACACAGAGCAGGGGGCCCGGGCCATGGCCAGGCCAAGTGCCTTCATGTGTCTTCTTCCCCTCCACGTGCCAGAGAGCATTGAGCTGTGCCCCCAGAGAGGCCAAGAGGCCCCTGAGTGTCTGAGACATCACTGTGGACACAGGCCTGCGGAGGCTGGCTGGCTCACTGTGGGTGAGCCAAGTGCCTTAGAGTGTGAGAGTAGCGGGGAAGGTACCTTCTTTTTTGTGAATGTTACAGGCCATGAATTCTGCCTCTGTATGTGGCTTTAGTGACCATTCGCTGAAAAGCTATTACAGTCTGACACAAGGGGTGGATGGGATCCACCCAGCAATGCCTGGGTCACAGAGGTCCCGTTCTCCCAGCTGGGAAAGAGGCCCTCTGGTTTAGCCCTTAGGAAGATAGTGACAGCAGAACATGGAGTGGCCCGTGCACGGTTCTAGACGAGAGCCTCTTCTTGCCTCTGAAACAGCCACTGTCTGCCCAGGCGTCTTCCCCAGGCTTCCCTATTTGCGGGCTTGTCTCCCGGGTGTGAGACGCCCCCCTTCTCCTGCCTGGGAAACCCCTGCCCATCTGTCGGGACCCAGGCCCCAAGCCCCCTATCAGTTGATTGGTCTCCTTGCTCTGGAGATGGGGTTGGTGCACAGCAGCCAGTGCCACAGGGTTTTGCAGCCTGTTCTGTAATACGTTGCACATAAAGATTTGAGGGGCACCCGGGGGGCTCGGTCGGTTGAGCATCCAACTCAGGTCATGATCCCAGAGCTGTACGATCAAGCCCCCCATCAGGCTCCATGCCGAGTGTGGAGCCTGCTTAGGATTCTCTCCCTCTCTTCCTCTGCCCGCTCCCCCACTTGAGCGTGCTCTCTAAAAACAGAAAAAAATTGAAAGGTTGATGTGGGGCTCTGTTCCCCCACAGTCCTGGCCAGTCTGCCCATGGGCAGAGCTGTGACCGTGTGTAGGTGGCCCTGTGCTGTCCTGACCCGGATTGCGGGTCCACAGTAGATTTTCACACACTTCATGTATCAGTGCATCTGCACTGTCCCCCCGTCAGGAAGCTCAAGCTTGCGCACATGCGCGAGTGACCTCCTATAAACTTGTTTTTCCTTTGTGTTTCCTCTGTATGTCTTTTGTTTTTCCTCTGTTACGTCTGGGTCTGTGGAGGCCATGGGGAGCATGTTGAAGTAAATCGAGTTACTTGCCCTCTATCTCGTAGCTACCGTGTAATGCGTATGTTGGCGCGTGTGGAAGGCACGGACGGATTATTGACACGTTAGCTGGAGAGTCGCTCCTATGTCCGAAGATGCTGCGGTTGCTGGGGATGAGTGTGGAGTTCGGGAAGGAAGGCCGTCTCCAGGGGACTCGTTTATGTTTCTCAAGGCCCCCGCGGGCGCACCCCTTGCTGGGCCTGCTGAGCAACGGGGTGGCCTGCTCTGGCCTGTCCAGAGCCAATAGGCTGAGTTGCTGGAACTCCGCCCGAGCCACAGCCCTGGAGCGTTAGGGTGGAGACCCATAAGGCAGGTCCTTGGTCTCCCTGAGCTGGGCCAAACAGAAGGGACCCTTGAGGTGACCGTACAGAGAGCGTTGGGGGTGAAGGGGGCCTTGGAGAGGGGAAGTCGTTTGCAGGGAATGTGACCGAGGCTCTGCTATCAGTGGGCATCTTGAACTTCAGGGAGGTTGATTAAAAATGAAGTGATTGGAAAAGGTTTCCCTCTATGTTTTCCAACTTTCTTTTTTTTTTTTTTTTTTTTTTTTTTTTTTTTTTTTTTTTAACGTTAACATAGAGTAAAATTGACTTTTCGTGGTGTGCAGTACTATGAGTTCTAATACGGGTCAGATTTCTGTAGCTGCCGCTATAATCAGGACTCGGGGTTCATCGTCCTAAAAGCTCCCTCCTGCTGCCCCTCTGTTGTCACTGCTGCCCCTGCCCCCACCTCTCTGCTGATTCTTAGCAGCCACTGGTCTGTTCTCCATCCCCGTGACACATGTACTTGGACTCAGCATTTAACCTTTCAAGCCTGGCTTCCGTCATTCAGCTTAATGCCTTTGAGATCCATCCAAATTTCTGTATGTGTCTATAGCTTATGCCTTTTAATTGTCACAGTCCATGGTGTAGATATACCTTTGTTTGCTTATATAATTTTCATTATAGCCGTTGTAATAGGTCTATAATGCCATCTTATTGTGGCTTCAAGTGGCATTTCCCTTATAGTTATGTTGAACATTTATTCAAACATTTACCGTTCGAATGAGCTGTCCGTTCAAGTCTTTTGCCCATTTTTAAATGATGTGATTTAACACTGTTGACTCTAGAGAGTTCTTTATATATTGTGGTTATAAGTTTTTTGTTGAGTATGTTATTTCCAAATATTTTCTCCCAATGTGCAACATTCTGCTAACACTTGACTTTCACAGACCAGGTTGTTTTTGTTTTTGTTTTTGTTTTCATTTGGACAAAGCCCAATTTATTTTTTTAATTTATGGATGGTGCTTTTTGATGACATGTCTAAGAACTGTTTGCCTAATTTCAGGTCACAAAGATGTTCTAAGTTTTCTTTTAATTTTTTTTTTAGTTTAAAGTTTTACATTTAGAGATATGTATTTTGAATTGGTTTTCATAAGGTATACAATTTTTTAAATATTTTTAGTTTAAAGTTTTACATTTAGGGATATAATCTACTTTGAATTAATTTTTATAAGGTCTAAGAGTTATATCATGATCCAGTGTTTTGCATGTGGTTATCCAGTTTTCCAACACCACTTCTGAAAATATCCTTTTTCATCGAAATGCTTTTGTAACTTGGTCAGAAACTATTTGGACACATTTATGTGGGTCTCTTGGAAATCTCTATCAGGTTCCATCAGTCTGTGTGTTTACCCCTTTACAAATTTCACATTATCTTGATTCCTGTACAGCATAGTAAGTCTTAAAAAAGTGTTAGTATGATTTCTCCAACTAGTTTTTTCTTCCCTTTTTCAAAATGTTTTGACTATTCAAGTTCCTTTGCCTCTCCATGTAAGTTTTAGAATCAGCTTGTCTATATCTACAGTAATTCCCTGGGATTTTGACTGGAAGGGAAATAAATTTATAGATCACTTTGTGGAGAACTGAAATTTTTATATTGGAACTTCCTATCCATGAACAGAATATGTCTCTCAAATTATTTAGGTATTCTTTGATTCTTTTAACAACATTTCATCAGTTTATACATAACACTAACCTACAAGTGTGATTTTCCTGTGTTGACTTTGTATCTAGTAACCTAGCTAAACTCACTGTAAGATTTTGGGGAGGTGGGGTGGGGTGGGGGTGGGTAGATTCCTGGGTATTTTACCATAGACTGTCATGTTGTCTGTAAATAGGGACAGTTTTCTTTTTTCCAAAATGTATGACTTTTATTTATTTATTTTTTGGCTTTATTGCAGTGGCTAGAACTTCTACTATGATGTTGAATAGTAGTGGGAATCCTTGCATTTTTCTTACTTTTGAGGGAAATGCATTCACTTTTTCACAGTTAAGTGTGACATTAGTGCTAGAGTTTTGTTTTGTTTTTGTGTCTTTTTGTTTGGTCAATACCTTTATCAGGTTGAGGATGTTACTTTCTTTTCCTAAATGGTTGAGAGATTTTATCATGAATAGATATTGAATTTTGTTAAATTTTTTTTGCCTCGGTTGATACATGTTTTTCTTCATTAGACTGTTACTATTATGGTTCATATTTGTTTATTTTTAATAGATTGAGGAGTATAACTGGCTCCCACCTTCCACCAGCCACATAGTTAACTGATCCAGTCCAGTATACCATATAGTAGTATGCGAATCTGTATCAAGTAGAGTGTGTATATGCAATTCTTTTTGCTGTTAGTCTTACAGACTGGTTTCCAGAGTTTCTTTGGTCACCAGTTTTCCCTCCCGCCAACTTCAGTGAGGTTGTTCATATGTTCACAAGTTGTAATACACTTCGATTTTCTTGTCAGTCTTCACCCCTTCCTGGGATCCACCAGTCTTCTAAATGCTTTTGTTGTTAATTTGCATATATTTTGCATATAAGGGTTTTCCATCTGTGTTGCTTTTCCTTTTCCAAAACATCACATAGTTGGGATCAGACAGCATGTAGCTTTTGCTTTTTTCACTTAGCAAATACACATCAAGGTAACTCCATGTCATTTTGTGGCTTGATGATCCACTCTGTATGACTGAATAATACCCCATTTTATGGATGTTCCATAGTTTACCCATTTATCCATTGAAAGACATCTTAGTTGCTTCCAGCTTTTATCAATAAGTGAATAAAGCTGAAATAAATATTCACATGGAGGTTTTTGTGTGGCCACAGGTTTTCAGATAAGTTGACTAAATATTCAGGAGTGCAATGACTGGTTCATACAGTAAGCCTCTGTTTAGTTTCGTAGGAAGCTGCCAGATTTTCTCCCACGTAGCTGTACCATTTTGTTTTTTCATCAGCAGTGAATGAGTATCCCGGATGCTCCATGTTCTTTCTCATCAGCAGTCAGTACTGTCGGATTTGGAGGTTTGCTTGTGTGGCTCTTCTAACAGGTATAAAATTGTACCTCATTGTTTTAATTTGTAATTCCCTGATGACAAATGATTTTAAAGATCTCTTCATATGTTTATTTGTGTCTGTAGATCTTCTTTGGTGCGATGTCCTTTTGCTATTTTATAATAGGGTTGTTTTATTTTCCTGTTGTTGAGTTTTAAGGATTCTTTGTATAGTTTGGATACAAGTCCTTTACCAGATATGTGTTTTGCAAATATGTTCTTTCAGCCTGTGGCTTTCCTTTTCAGTATCTTAACAGCACTTTTCACAAAGCAGAAATTAATTTTAATAAGGTCCAATTATTTTTTTCATGGATCATACTGTCTCTAAGAACTTTTCCCTAAACCCACAATTATCTGGATTTTTTTCCTGTATATCCTTCTGAAAGTTTTATAGTTTCGCCTTTTAGTTTTAGGTCTGTGATCTATGTTTAGTTTTTGTAAAAGATACCTGGTCTGTATCTAGAATCTTTTTGTGTTGTTTTGTTTTGTTTTGTTTTGTTTTGTTTTGTTTTGTGTGCATGTGGCTTTACAGTTGTTCCAGAACCATTTGTTGGCAATACTATCATTTGTCCATTGAATTGCCTTTCCTTCTGTATTTGTGTGGGTCTGTTTCTATTCTGTCCCACTGATTTATATATTCTCTATTAATATGCCCTGTCTTGATTACTGTAACTTTATATGTAGGTTCATTTTTCCAATATTGAATCAGCTTTGACTCCTCAAACTGCACTTAATTTTGCTGTCTTCTTCCTTTTATATATTGCTGTATTTGATATGCCAGTACTTTGTTGAGAATTTTTGCATAGTTAATGAGAAATATTAATCTGTACCTTTCTGGATTTGGACTTTTTCTGGTTTTGATATTGGAGTAATTCCAATCTCATAAAATGTTTTGGGAAGTGTTCCCTTCTCTGCTGTTTTCTATAAAAGATTGTCTTGAGTTGATGTATTTGTTCTTTAAATGTTTGATAGAATTTAATGGTGAAATCATCTGGCCCTAGTGATTTTGGAAGATTTTTAACTCTCAGTTAAAGTTCGGTGATAGTTACAGGACTATTCCAGTTATCTATGTCACCTTGGATATGATTTGGTAGTTCGTAGTTTTTGATACATTGGTCTGTTTCATCCATGTTGTTCATTGTTGTGCATAGAGTTATTTGTAGGAATATTTCATTCTCCAGTTACTGTCTGTGAAGTCAGTCATGACATCCCCTTTTTTATGCCTAATGTTGATAACTTGTTTCTTCCCTTTTTTTTTATCAGTCTTGCTAAAGCTTTATCAATTTTATTGATCTTTTCAAAGAAGACAGTTTTGGTTTCATGCATTTTATTCTATCATTTTCTTTATTTCCATTTCATTGGTTTCTGCTGTTACCTTTATTATTTCCTTCCTTAGTTTTATTTTGCTCTTTCTTGTTTATAAAGTGGAAGCTTAGATTATTAACTTGAGACCCTTCTTCTGTCAAATATGCATTTAATACTATAAACTTCCCTCTAAATATTGTTTCAGCTGTATCTTGTAAATTGTGACCTGCTGTATTTTCAGTTGTATTCAGTTCAATGTATTCTTTTTGTAATTTGCCTAAAGACTTTCTCTGTGACCCATAGATTATTTAAAATGCCTTGTTTTCTGTCCAAATGTTTGGAGGTTTCCAATCATCTTTTTGTTATTAATATCTAGTCTAATTCCATTATGATCAGAGAATATGACTTGAATGACTTCAATTATCTCAAATTTGTTAAAGCTTGTTTTATGACCCAGAATGTGGTGTATCTTGGTCGGTTTTTAGTGTGCATGTGAAAAGAATGTATATTCTGTGATTGGATAGCGTGTTGTGTCAATCAGTTGAAACCAGCTGGCTCATGGTGTTTTTCATTTCTGTATCCTTGATTTTCTGTCAACTACTTCTGTTAGTTACTGAGAGAGAAGTGAGGTCTCCAAGTGTGATTGTGGGTTTGTCTGATTCTCCTTTCAGTTTTGTCAGTTTTTGCTTTATTTATTTGAAACTCTCTTGTTAGGTGCGTAAAGGTTTTGGGTTGCTGTGTCCTGGTTGTGAACCATCCCTTTTGTCACCATGTAATATTCCTTTTTACCCCTGGAAATTGTGCTCCTCAATCTGCTTTGTCTGTTACTAACTTTTCTTAGATTACCGTTTTCATGGTGTGCTTTTCCCATCCTTTTAGTTTTAACACATCAGTATCTATTTATTATTTGAAGTGAACTTCTTGCAGACAACACATACTTGGGTTATTTTTTCAATCCATCTGGCACACTATTATTTTTTCATTGGTGAAGAAAGGCCATTTATATTTAATGGAATTATTAGTACGATAGAGTTTCTATCTACATGTTTATTTCACTTGTTTTCTTATGACTTTATTATTACATAATTATTTGTTTTCTGTCTTTTCTATTTTTCCTTTCTCTTTTCCCTTCCCTTCTTTGGGGCTATTTTAACTTCTTGTTCTGTAGCTTTTGTTTTTCTGTCAGGTTTTTGACTACATTATCTCTTTATAGGGATTATAATCCTTGCATACTTAACTTTCAGAGCAGTTGGCCCAGTCTCCCTCTTTTTTTTTTTTAATTTTTTTAATACGAAATTTATTGTCAAATTGATTTCCATACCAACACCCAGTGCTCATCCCAACAGGTGCCCTCCTCAATGCCCATCACCTACTTTCCCCTCCCTCCCACCCCCCATCAACCCTCAGATTGTTCTCAGTTTTTTGTGTTTTTTTTTAAAGAACTCATCAGAAGGACAGTCCAGGGTATTTAGCCAGATAATTACCATTCCTTTTGTTCTGACTTTACTGCTAAGCTTCCAGGCTGCGCCCTCCAGTCTGAGGTCCCTTCTTGCTAAAGACCTTTCTTCAGCAATTCTTTTAGCTCACCTCTACTGGCAGCACCTTTGTTTCTGTCTGAACATGTCTTAATTTTAGCTTTATTTCTGACGAGTTTTTTTTTAACTGGATATAGAATTCTGAGTTTCTTTCTTGTCTTCGAGCACTTTATAAAATTGCTATTTCACTTCCTTCTGACCTCCATGGTTTCTGATGAGAATTGTACTGGCATTCAAATCCTCGTTCCCTTTTAAATAACACATCATTTTTCTCTGGTTGTTTTGGAGAGTTTCTTTGTCTTTCGATTTTACCTGCCCGCTTTGTCATGATATGTGTGGGAGTAGATTGCTCCGGGCTTGTCCTGTTTGTGGTTTACTAGGCTTTTGACTTGTCGTATATCTTTGGCCAGATTGGAAAAGTTTTAGCTATCATTGACTAGCATTTTTTCTGCACTGTACTCTTTTTCCTCTTCCTCTGGAACTCCAGTTAATTCGACTGTTAGACCGTTTGATTTTGTCCTACGCATCCACTTTCTGATTTTTTGTTGTTTAACGTGTTTCTGTCTGTTTCTCAGATCAGATCATTTCTGTTGACTTCAGTTTATTGACTGTTTCCTCTGGCATCTCCATTCTGCTATTGAGACTGTGCAGTTTTTGTGTTTTGTATTTTTCTGTACTAAATTTCCATTTGCTTCTTTTTTATAACTTGTATTTCTTTGAAACTCGGTATCTTTTCATTTCTTTCAAAGGTATTTTCCCTTCTTACAGCATTTTTATTGCAGATAAAATCCTTCAAAGTTACCAGGCCATGTATATGAAATTCTCACATCATACACTTTAAATATCTTACCATTTTATTTGTCCACTAATCCTCAAAATGCCGGGGACAAAATCTTGTCGTGTGATTCCAACTTCTGTGGCATCTTGGCCTTGATGTTTGTTAATGTCTTTTCCAAGATGAGTTGAGGGTTTTATGATTCTCTGTTTGCCAAGGCATTTGGGATTATATCCTGATCATTTTGAATGTTAGGTTCTGAGGCTCTCAGTCTTGTGTGAGTCCAGTGTATAGCACTGCTATTTTTTTTTTTTAGGAGGCACTCAACCTGGATGGGTTTGGCTCTAAGTTCTGACCAGGTTTCTGCAGGTTGTGGTTTCAGTGTCCATTTTGTTGTTCAGACTCCATGGTCCTGTCCTACGAATCAGTGGCCGGTCTAGAACCCTTACATCCATTCTCCATGTCTTTGATTTAGAGTGATCCACACGTGCACAGGTCAGGAGTGAGTCCAGGACTTTACAAACACCTTCTCAGTGTGCTTTCCCAAACTTCCCTTTCTCTGCATCTTCCCTGCTACTGTCCAGTTCTCAGGGACCCTGTTTGGTCCCTGCTCATAATTTGGCCTTACTTACCCCACTCAGATACACACCTCCTAGAACTGCACCAACGTCCAGAGCCAACTACTGAGAAGACAAAGAGGAGGAAAGCAGCCGGGGCCTGCCCACCTGCGGGGACCACAACTGCTTCCGACAGAAAGAGACATGGGCATCCCGGTTGCTTCGGGGCCAGGGTGCAAGGGTTCAGAGATAATACCAGAAAGCGAGCGATTCCTCTGCTCAGAGCATCGGAAGACCCTTCTCTCTCCTCAGGGAGAGAGAGACAGTACTTGCATACTTAACCTGCTGGCGCACACCCATGCATCTGCACCTGCGGATGCCCTCTAGCTGCTGCCTGGTGGTGGAGAGCCCGAGGGCCTGGGCAGCCGAGAGACGGCCCTTCCTCAGGAACCCGCACCCCGCAGCAGAGTCCCCTTGAAAGAACGATTCTACCCAAAGAACTCCAAAGCGTGGTGTTCTTGCTTACTGGAGAAGAGATGGCGGAGGCAGCCTTGGTCTTAAGGAGACCTGATCTCCAGGCCCAGCCCTGCCACCGAGCAGCTGTGCTTGAGCGTAGCAGTGCATGGGGGGGTGCAGGACACATCCATCCAGGGAGCTCTCGCAATGGTGTTCATCACCGGGGAAGAAGCAGAGGCCCAGGGGAAGGAAGCGACTCGTCCAAGACCCTGCAGCCTGGAGTCTGCCTTGGCCCCTGGGTCCGTTCCTCCCGTCGCACGTGGGGACTACGGTATCTGCGTAGGCTCCCTCATCAGAGCCCCACTTGGCCGTGTCAGCGCAGGCACACCAGTGAAGGCTGCCGTGATCTCTGCTCCCACAAGTGGCAAGAAGAGAGCTCACATATAAAATTCTGGTGTCCGTGACATAGAATGACGTCTTCCATGGCCGTTGGTAACCCCGTCGTGAGCCCCTAGGAGACTGATGACATACTGTCCGGCTAGAGAGAATGTAGAAAGCAGTCTTGGACGGGGTAGGTGCTCCCGATGGGCATGTTTAAGTGGCCACCCACGTGGAAACAAAAACGGCTGTGTCCTTAAGGGAGCGGAGCTCAGAGAAGCAGGCCAGCCCCCAGCGGAGCCTACGGTGGCCCCACAGCAGAACACGGCCCCGCTCGTGGTACCCAGGCCCCAGAAGAGGCAGGAGAAAGGGTGGGGAGGAGAGGGTGAAGGAAAGGAACATCCAGAATGTGACCGGCAGAGGCCGCTCCGCACAGCTCTGGGGTCATGCCCACTCCCCAGGGAGACCGTAATGGGAGGGAAAAGGATGATCATCTAATGGCTGCCCTTTGGGCCACCTGAAATGATGGCCCAGCCGCCGAGGACTTACGTGGACACCTCCACATCCAGAAGATAGATCTTCCACATCAGCGCATGTTAATTTTTATGAGTAGGTTTTACTACATTTTAGAATGATATTTAACAACCGACAGTGCCAGCCCCTCCTGGAAAGAAGAGCAGTTTCATGGTCTGATTTTGCACGGGTCAGGGTCAGAGGCACTGTCGCTGAGCGCCGCTCCAACTAATTAATGCATTTGCTCCCTACAGGGTGAAATTGGGTTTTCAGATACATTTATAACACGACTTGCTTGATTCCTAAATATTGCATTATTTGAGCTATTTTTCCTAATACACGGCCTGGTGTGTATGGGGTGAGAAATTATTTCCCATGAAAAATTGACAGCGAAGCTGAAACTGTCTGATGAACCCTGTGCTCACATACGGACACCTTATGCCTAGACAGGCAGGCGCTGGAGCGGCACCGCGGCTTCTCGGAGCTGCCCTGCGCCCCCGGGTGAGCCTGCACGAGCGCCTCTCCTCGTGGTCCTACGGCTTTGGGAAAGTTCTGGGCTCTTCTTCTGGAAAGCCCGGGCGGCATCCAGCAGAACACACACAGCGACCCCTCTGTGCTGCACGAGGAAGGCTGGAGACGGGCCTCCCCGCTTCTTGCGGTCTCCACAACGCGCTGCTTTCGCGCAGTTTCTCTTCTAAGACCTCCGGCCCTGAAATCGCCTTCTCCCCAAGTTATTGCCAGGCGGCCTGCCGCCTCTTTCTTCTTCCTCTTCTTGTTTTGTTTTTGTTTTCGTTTTTTGGCGTGTTTTTGTTTGTTTTTAAGTGAGGCATAACAACAACAGCAACAGCAGTAATGATGAACAGTTTGATTTCAAAACCCTTTCTGAAGAAATCACAGTAAACAGAGTGTGTTTGCCTAAGGAAACCCTCCGAGCAATCAGCCAGTAACACAACTGCATGTGCTAATGAACCCAAAGCTGTTAATGTGGTTTCTTCAGTTAAATTGATTCATGAATTTTGAAGAGAACATTATCTAATGAATTTTCTTTGAATAGAAAGCAATTAAAAGGACAAATCAGTCTGATTAACCCCAAAGTCACCCTCCTGCCACAAATGGTGTACAGTTTGAAATTATATCATAAAAAACTAGAGCACATTTGCTATCTTTTTGCCCTCTACTAATCCATGTAAATTAATGAACAACAAAGTTAATTTCTTTGATGACCCTGTTCTAGTATCACCTGGATTATGCTGATGTTTAATTTGCTTAATGTTATAATAAAGACTAAACAGATTTTTTTTTCCAGCGAAGTGATTATCATTCCCTTCAGTTAAGAAGTGATTTTTATTATTTAAAACGCATGTAAGGGTGTGTTTCCTTTAAGAACCAAATCGCACTTTGCCAGCCTGGCACCGAGTGTAATTAGTGCTATTATGGACACACTCCGGAACACCGCTGCTGCCCGTGGAAGCCTTCCCTTTGTCGTTGCCATCGGGAACTCCCGCCCCCGGAGGGCTCGGCGCCCCCACCGTGGGGGACACAGCTCCGTGTCCAGTGCTCCTGAGCCTTGCGTTGCCTTTGGAAAGACAATAGGTATCGATTCAGACCAGCCTCCCTCGCAAAGCTGGAGGCAGAGGGAGAGAACGTTGCCATGCACTCACCTGTTCACTCCCACAGCAAGGTGAGGAGCAAGCGCAATTTGATGTGGCTTGCCAATTAAAATGGGAATCAAGTTATTTTATTTTTGCAGCCCCGTGCATGGCAGATGCCTGTAGCCAAGGTCACTGCCAGCCCCGTGTACGTGGTGTTTGGCATTCTGAGTCTGCTCGCTGCTGGGTGTGGCCGCCTAGCATAAAACCACAGCCCGGCCCACGGCTCCTTTTTCCTTGTGTATCCCAGCTGACGTTGCCAATGACCCAGCAGTCTAAGAGGTTCTGAAGTCAGTGGGCAGGCAGGGCCTTCTGGGCTCACGAATGTGTGCATGCCCCAGTCCTGGAAGAGCATCACGTGGTCCTTCCTGCGTGGGACCCGGGGACGCAGGGGGCGGTTGCAGGTCTGGGGCGCGTGGTGTTGGGATGGCTGCGTAGGGGCCAGCCCGCACAGTGACGGGACCGTGTGCGGAGGCCGCATTTTAATTGACTGTAGCACCTCTGTTTGTGTTGACGTGCTTTCTGTCTCAAGACCGGCAGGTTTCTACATCAGAGCTGCGGGAGCCGCTTGTCCACATAACGTCATTCTGCATTCTGCCTTTCAGATTCGTTCACCAGACAGGTGTTGTGGAAGCTGCTGAAGGTTGTCAGACTCGGAGAAACGGTTTCTTACCGGCAATTAGCAGCCCTGGCAGGCAGGCCCCGAGCCGCGCGGGCAGTGGGCGGAGCGATGAGGACCAATCCTGTAAGTCGCTGCCAGCGGGTGCGTCAGCGGGGCCGCAGGTGGCGGCGGGAGGGGGGGCCCGGGGCCCTGCAGTGTAAGCGGCCTGTGCGGCACCGCGTGGGGAGCAGAGGAGAGGAGGCATCTGTACGGGCCCCCGGAAGAGGGGTGGGCGGCCCCTGCCCCCCGTTTTTGGTGGTGACGGTGGCATGTCTTCCCCAGGGGGTGGCTTCACCCCAACCTTTTCATGTCCTTGTCCCCCCTGCGCATCTGTAGTCGCGTTTTGCTGAGAGGGAGATCCCCTCCAGGCCACGCCGAGCTCCCCAGAGGATGGGCTGTGTGGGGTGGCCGCACGCCTGTTGTGCCCCGTAGGACAGAGGGCACTTTCTCCCCGTCATACCCGTACCTGGGCCGCCGGCCATGCTGTCTCAGGAAGGAAGTCCACGTGAGTTGGGGAAGAGGCCGTGGCGCCCCCGTCCCCAAAGCCAGGTCTGCCGGAGGACGACCCCGTACAACTGAGTGAGGCCCGGAATGTTCTTTCTTGTCAGCCTGTCCAGAGCCTGGCAGGGGCCTGCTAGCACATTCGAAACAGTTTCTCCCCGAAGCGGTGGGAACGTCTGCGACGGGATAGAAGCGTGCCATCCTGTCAGGATGAGGAAACAGAACCAGCACATCCTGGGGGAGGAATTACTACATCAGACAGACCTCCCTCCTTTGAAAATGGCTATAGCTTTGCTGTGTGTCCTCAAAATTCTCTTCATCCCCGTTGACCCAGGCGAGGCGGGCGTTCACACACCCCAACCCGCCGCTCTTGCCAGTTGGCACCGACTGCCCTTGGTCAGGGCCCGGCATCTCTAGGAGACGGCGATTACCCAGCTTTCCGCACAACACGGCCTTGTTTGGTTTAAGCAGCAGCTCATAGAGGATTGCGGTGGATCGCACCGTCTTGATGCGTGTCTGACCTGGAGAAGAGCTCTCTGCCTTGTTAAACTCCGATTGTCCGAGCAGCATGTGATGCGGACGACGCGTCGCACCCAGCCCGCATCTCCCCATCTAGAGTCCTCGGCGGCCGTGGCTGCTGAGCCCAGCGGGCGTCCTGTTGTGTTTTCGCTGCCACGTGCCCAGCTGCGTCTTCAGAGTCCATCCCCTCCACACCCTGTGGGTGCACACGCTGACCATGCGCACAGGATGACTCGGCATCAGGTTTATGAGCATGATTTTTTACGCTTCTGACAAACTTTGACCCACGTCGTTCCTCGGAAAGGCCACCGCCTTCTCCCAGGTTGTGTCTCCACGTTGAGCAGTTGGACCGTGCTCTGGATAGAAAGACGGCTGGGACACCGTGGTATCCGGGCTCCGTCTCGCGCCTTGTGAGAAGGACGTCAGAAGCCGGCCGGGCTCTGCCTGTCCCGCCCCCCCCCCCCCCCCCCCCCGCGGTCGTGGCGTCCTGTGGACATCCTCCCTTTGTCCCAGATCTTCATCCGTGTTGCGGGCCCCATTTCTGCTCTCCATGCCCTGTGTGTAGAGTCGGTCACCCACGCTGCTCACGGAGGCTTGACTTGACTCCCGCCGTGTGACGCAGCAGGTGGGTGCCACCGTCGCTGCCCCGGGCGTGGCTGCCGCCCGCCTCTGCTCCGAGAACAAGCGTTGGTAACGGACGGCACGCATCCGTAGCCCCGCACCTGCCTTCTGTGTGATGACAGCAGTTTCTCACTCTCTGAAAGGGACGTGCCGTCACTGTTCAGCGATCACGCTCCTGGCAATATTCAGAAACATTTATTGTTCTGCAACCAGCATGACTCTCTTCTCTTGCTATTAATCTCGATGAACATCTCTCTTCAACTGTGGCCTCAGTCACTGAAATTTATAAAATAGGATCTCCCGAGGCTTAAATCTCTAATGTCCGTAAAGTCAACGTATTGACTTCCCCGCTTCGTGCCCAGGTCAAGAATGGCAGCGACGACATCAGGCATGAGGACCGAGCAAGCGCCTGGTCCCTCCTCTTGGTGCTGTCCTGTGCCACGAGCAGCCAGGCAGAGGGGTGAGCCCTCGGGGCCTGGCCACGTGTCCCTCTGTTGTCGGGCGCCGCACGTAACCCATGCAGGGACCGTCCACGCCAGGCGGTTGTGGAGATGCCGGCAGCTGCAGGGCGGAGCAGGGCTTCCAGGCCTGGTGCCGACATGCCACAGGTGTGCCTGCGAGAAAACCTTCAAAGGTGTAGCCAACTTCCGCTCAGCCTCCCAGGGAGCTCTGCGGTCCTCGCGGGGTTCCCGTAAAGTTGATCTAAAACCTCCTTGGAATGCGCTGGGGCGTCCAAGAGGTGACCCAGGAACCTGCCACGACTGATGTGGCTGTCCCACGTGGGTGCCCCCTTTCCTTGGTGCTGGCGGCACAAGGCCCAACGCGGAGCCCCACGCATCAGCTCCAGCACCAACAGAGCATCGCTGAGAGTTGCTCGTTGAAAATCTCTCTCAGTTTAGGCTGAGTAGAGCAATTGTACCTTTTGGGAAGGAGAGTAGAAAATGGGTTTGGAATGTGGCAAAACACCACGGAGCTCATTGTGCACTCATTCCTTAGGTGGCTAGCGATAACCGCGAACACGAGCTGGCTCGTACTCCAGCCCTTGCTGCGGGGCAGGCTTCTCTTCCCCACCAGAGGAAGCGTTGCTTGCTGCCGTGTGGGGGTTTGGTCCCTTCCTAAGTGCTCGGTTTTCCAGGTTTTCCACAGAGGACTCACTAGCCCACATAAGACGGTTCGGCAGCCTTCTGGAAGGTGCGCCCCCCCCCCCATTCACCACGGAGGATGGTCAGCCTCCTGTAAGTGACTCTGGAGACGCCTCGTGGCCCTCCCCCACAAGAGCACCCTTCCGCTCATCCTCAGACAGAATTTGCTAAATGCAGTTCAAAGGCAATCAATACATCGCACAGAGAGTTTCCCCACTTTTTTCTAAACAAACGCATTCCTGAGGAGTTAGTTTATTCACAGATTGCCACGAGCGTTAATGACCCCCCGAGTCTTGTTCTGCCAGTCACCCAGATGGCTGTTGATAAAGATTTAGCATCATGTTCTAAGTGTCAGGGCTGTCAGTGGGGCTGAACCATTTGACCAGAAGAAAAAAACGCACAGGGAGCTATTGATTACAGCTTCCCGGTGTCACTTGTTCACCAGGATTTAGGTATTGATGAGGCCGCGAGTGAAAACAAGCCCTCTCCCTTGTGGGCTGCTACCACAAGAACAAAGGCGAAGTTGGAAAAAATATTCAGCCAGCACCAGAATCAGAGGGATTCCATTATTGATTGCAAGGCCCCTTCGTGTTATTTTTGTTGGAGACAAATCTATGGGTTTGGAAGTTTTATAGCACTTGAGAAACAGTCTGTGTAAGTGATGGATTCAGTATTGGATGAATTAGATTTCACAGCGTGAAGATTTCAATGCAGCTGTGATATTATGAGCTGCTTGGTTATTGATAAAAATTACATTTTATGCAGTACAGGCTTTCAAGAAGAGGGTGTAGAGGGTATGGATCCTTTGAAATGTCCATAGGGCGCAAATACATTTTGGCGGCCTTGGTTATCTTCGTCGTCTGAGATCCGCCACCAAAGTTAACACGGACAGAAGCGGTGCTCCCTGCCTCTTGTGTAAAAATCGTGCGTCTTTGGCAAGCGACCTGCCGTCCCGCAGTTGCTGCCCAAGATGAAGCCTGGCCGGGGCGGTGGCCGTCACTGCCTTTCCACGGGAGTAGGGCTGTGGTCTGTGGGACACACGGAGCAGGGAGGAAAATCAGAGCCCGCCCGTGAAGTCAGCGTTGGGTGGGGAAATTGAATCGGTACCTAAAAACATCTGTGAAACTAGCTCGAATCTTTATCAGTCAAAACTTGAGTTTCACGTTGTTGTGTCCTCGAAGCAATTATTAATGTGACTCTTTATTGTATTGATAAAAGCCCTCAATCAAAGTCAATATTCCAGACTTGAAATGTTGTGATTCTCCCCCCAAGATGACAGGGATGATAGGCTGCTTGCGGGACGGGGCGGCAGCGGGAGCTTTCCCGGTGTGTGAAATGGCACAGACGGGAAGCCAGCTCTCCCCAGACCCGCCCTGACCCTGCGACTTGTCCTTAGATCCCCTGAGACTGCATGCGTTCCCATGGCAACCCAAACTTGCAGTCAGAATAGGGACTGGTCTGTGATGCGGGAGAAGTTAGGTTCTCAGCATCCGAGCCAGGTTACCCACAAGGCCAGCGATCCCCCTCGGGCAGCTGGTGGAGAGGCCATGTGCAGGCGCCGGGTTCCGCCCCCGCTGGGCTGGACTCCCCTCCTTGCCCCTAAACTGCCGTGGGAACTTGGGCAGGAAATGTAACCCAAGGCCGACCGTGCCTGGCCTGAGGCTTGTTGGAGGCTGTGTGATGTGCCACAGCGGGCACAGGCCACGTTCTCCCTGGTGGTGTCGTTGAGTGCTGGGTCCGGGATGGGACTGGGGACCGTGCCCTCTGCCCAGAGACAGGTGTGGCTCGGGGCCTACTGGGGGGCACCCTAGGCGGGTTGTTTTGTGTGACGGGCTGAGGTGGATGCACGGCCACAGGGCGGCTAGACGCCATGAGAAGAGACCCCAGGTACGTGTGTTCAGCCACTTTCCTAGAAACTCAGCTGACTGGTGGCTGGTCGCTGGTCGCTTTGTCCAATTCGGGTCTTTGGAGTTGGAGCTTGGGGGTAGGGGACGTGAATCTTGTCTCTGTTGAGCTGCAGACTTAGTAGAGGGGTTCTGAGAAACTCTCACCCTTCAGGGCCCTGCAGGAGTGGCCGTTTTTCCTTGCAGGACATTTGGAGCACGATAGCCACATGTGAGTGCACGGAGAGGGGCTGGGGACAGCAGGTCTGGGGCTTCAGGAGGTGAGGCAGGATGGGAGCTGAGTGGTCCCTGGCTACCACCCGGCTCCCTTCCAGGGTGGGGTCCGCTGGGGGTCTGTCTCCAGAGCGGGGCCGGTTCCTGTAGCCGTGCTGGCTGGCTGTTCACGGAGCACTGCTGTGATCTGTACCACAATGAGAACCGTCACCCTAGCATGTCCTGGGCCTTCCGTGACTGACCACCCACGTCCCTGCACCCCAGTCAAGATGCAGCCACTTAGGAATGAGGGCTGTTTTACCCGGGACCCCTGGGCAGACCGTCTCCTGAGAGGTTTGAACTCTGCCGAGAATCCACCAGATGTCCTGTCCTGGGAAGTCTTGGGTTCTGAGTAACTGCTTGTCGGGGCCTTTAAGCAAAATGACCATTCATGCCCCAGAGCCCCCACTGTGGGAACACGGTGTGCCCCCTGCAGTTGGCATGCTCTAAATAGTGCCCACTGGCCACCAGGGAGGCGAGGTCAGCAACTTGAGACAGGCTCCTGTCCACTCTGGCTTTAAGGGGCCATAAGTTCCTTCCCTTTCTTTTCCTCCTGTGTCCTGGGCCAGCTGTGCAGTGGATAAAGGACAGCAGGGTATTAGCTTTATTCAAATAAAAGCTCAACTCGAGAGGTGCTGTGGCCACAGTGGGCTTCCCAGGAATTCTGGCTGGAATGAGCCCCCCTTCCCTGTTAACCAGCCCCAGCAGAGGCAGGTGCTGACGACATCTGTGCTGCGGGGCAGACAGGTCCCCTCGCAGGACCCCACCTGGTGCCGGGCATTCCCGTGCCTTCGTCCCAGGATGGCTGGTCAGGGAGTCCTCCCCGCCTCGGGCCGGGGGTAAAGGATGCGGTGGCGGGTCCCTTCTTCCGGTGGGTGTCCCACCCCATGGAAATCAAAAGCAGGGGCAAGGCGCACTGTGCCCACCCTCCACAGTGGACTCCGTCCTGAGAACAGACCCTGAGCAGGTCTGCCAGCGGACATCCTTGGAGCTCCTGTCTGTGCAGCCCAGGCCAGTGGCGGGACCACCCAGGCGCTCCCCTGGGGACCGCTGCTGAAAGTGACCCCCCTACCCTTGGGGAGGACAGAGGTCTTCTCTGCTGGGAGAATTGACTACAGGGAGTGTGTTAGATGGGATTGTTGGCCTGCGTGTGGCTGCAGGAATAACGAACCACCCATGTGACCGTGGTCCCGACTCGAATCCAGGACCTGTGAGCTCTGGTATCCAGTTTGGGATGTGGAGGACCAGACACCCATGGGTCTGCCCTGTGCCGGCCCCAGGCAAGGGCAGAAGGACTGCAGGGCACGGGGGGAAGAGTCCTGTCCTTGGGGCATCAGGGTGTGGTAGGGAGACCTGCCTGCGATGTGAGCCCTCCTCCTCCGGGGCTGCAGGCCAGCCTGCCTTCCTCCGGGACTAGTATCGCAGCATGTCGAGCTGCCGGTAAGTTGGATTGGCAGGGTTTGGTGAAGGCCCTGGGTGCGCAGAGCCCAGCCCTCACTTCCGTTTCCTGGTGTGTCCCAGTGACGCACGGCACCCAGACAGCCGTCACCGTCCCTGGTCCTGGCAGTGGGTCCTTTTAACGGTGGGTTGGCTTCTCTTTGTAGGATTGTATTTGGATTTTCATCATGAGGTGGTCTTGCTTTTAGTGAAGTCGTTGTGTTGATTAAGCACCTGACTCCTCCGTCTGTCTCCAGAGGTGGGCGCACAGGGAGGCCCCAGCGCCCTGGGGAGGGCTGCGGGTGGGCACGGCCCCGGTCTCGAGTCCTCAGGGATGCTGTTGGCCAGCCTCTCCCAGTCCAGGTATCCAGGGGCCAGATGGTGGCAGCAGCTGCTCAGGTGAGAACAGACGAGGACTAGAGTTTCTCAAACTTCCAAGTATCCCGGGATTAAGGAAGGGAGACGCACTGTCAGTGCAATGCAGAGCATGAAGCAGGTCGGCAAACCTTCCCTATGAAGGGCCTGGTGGTAAATACTTTGTTCTGCAACAGCAGCCCCAGACAACATGGCTGTGTTCCAATAAAACTTTATTTACAAAAGCAGGTGGGGACTGTACCAGTTTGCCACATTTTTCCGGTGCCTTGTGTGAGTATGGTCTTCCCTGAAGGTTCCTGTCACTTCTCGAAATGTTTGCGAATTTTACCTACCGCCCCGTAACTTGGAAATGTGATTTTGAAATTTGTAAGCATACGCCGCAAATTACTTACCAAAGACCGTTTTCTCCTTCCAAATGTTGGTATAAAGGGATTCTCTGGAAAATGCCGTTCATTTGCCTTGGAGCGTCGTGTCCGTCCTCGGCCCGTGCCGAGACCCCCAGAGACCAAGGGGTGCACAGCGCCGAGGCAGCCAGCCGGGGGCCTGCATGTCACTGTGGTCAAGGGCCTTGCTCTGGATGCCGAGAGACCTTGCGGGCCCCGAGCCCAGACTGACAGGGTCGCCTCTCTGTCTTGCAGCTTCCCATCCTCATCCCGTGCCACAGAGTGGTCTGCAGCAGTGGAGCCATGGGCAACTACTCCGCAGGCCGGGCCACGAAGGAGTGGCTTCTCGCCCACGAGGGCCGCCTGGCAGAGAAGCCGAGCTGTCCGGGAGGCTCCCGTGGGGGTGGCATCCCCCACCCCCAGCCTGCTGGCGGAACGGAGGACTTGTGGGAGTAAATACTTGAGTGACACATAAAGGTTCTAGCACATTGGAGGTGGTCTGTGCGGTATTAAAAGACCTGAACGTGTCCTGGGGGACATAGCGTGTGTGCCTTTTCTTGTTTCCACATTTTACGGCAGAGTGAGTTCAGAGGACTGGCCGTTGTTCATCGTTTGTTTCTCTCTCACACCGTCGTCGTTCCATTTCTAATGTCTGTTAACACAGGGATAAGAAAGTGGGGGGCCCGGCAAGCCTGAGAGCCACCGTCCTCCGGGCAGGTGGGAGCATCCGGCACCCGCCAGGGCCCTGGCCCCCCCGACGCAGGCCTGTCCCCCTGAGAAGCTGGCCTCCCCGGCTCCCCTCTCTGCTTAGCCATTGAGGCTGCCGGGACGGTGTCTCCCGCTCAGGCCTTCCTGAGGGAGGCCCGGCCGCGGAAACCAGTGCTCATGGAGGTTTCCTAGCGATGTTCTTCTCACCGCCAGAAAACCAGTGCAGGATGCACACACTTTGGGTTGTATCGGTTGAATGGAAAAGAACCACTTACCAAAGTGATTTGGGAAAAGAAGTAGCTCCTTGAGATGAGTTTGGTCCAAATGGCTCCTTCCCGAGGGCGGAGGGTGGAGGGTCTTCCTCGGGCCCTAGCCCCTCTCCTGCCGCTGCTGACCTTTGTGCGCTCCAAATGGAAGGTGACGATAGAGCCTAAGAGTCAGAGGTCACACAAGAAGGGGGGGTCTGCTCCTGTCGCTGGCAGCAGAGAAGAGTGTTTCCAACCACGTGCCACCGTCCGATGCTTCATTATCGCGTTGTCATTTTCTCTTTGTAATTAACCGTACCTGAGAAACACAAGGGAAACTTGCAGCTATGCATGTGGATAAATAAGAATAGAGCATATGATGTATGGAGAAAATAAACTCCACCCCACTGTGCAGGAGAGAGCTGTATTTTTGTCAGGGGTTCCTGTGACAACGCAAACCCCAGCAGGGAAGCTCAGGTGCTTTGTATGTGTCACCGAGAGCCTGGGTAAATATACAGCCTGTAATGCGCATGGTTTGGGCGTATTTTAAATTCCATGTTACCTTAACGCCGGTAAAGGAACGGTGCCTGATGTAAACAGACTTTAGGCTTTTCTCACCAATTTGCAATTTGTTATATCCTTTTATTATGTCAACCAAATTCTGGGTCTTTCCCCTCAAAAATAAAGTGGTAGGACCATTACTGCATCACCTTCTGATTTCCATCCTTCTCCCTGCTGCTGTCTCAAAGCCCGCCATCCGGCGCCCGCAGTGGCCACGTGGAGGTCTGATTTCCGGACAGGCCGCGGGGCCACCTTGCTTCGCCGAGCCCCTTGGCAAGCTTCGACAGCTGTAAGCACGCCCTCCCGGCGTCTCCGCGTGTGAGCAGAGGGGCCCGTTTCTATGTTTCTGACGTGTTGGGAAGGCGAGTGGGGGTCCGGGGTGCGCTTTGTATTTGGGGACTGCGGAAGTGGTTGTGTTGTAAATTCTGCGAGGAAAATGCTTTTCTCCAGGAACTGACGGTCACCAAGAAATGCGGTCGTGCTCTGCCCTGAACGGGCCGGAAAACCGCGGTCCTCACAGGCAGGAGCTCTGGCCTCGCTGGCCCGGGTGTGGGTTTCGTCTGAGTGCTTTCCAATAGAGGGCACCATAGCAGTGCACTAGGCTGTGGTCGGGAGACCCCCAGTCGCCACATCTGTCTGAGGACAGACTTGAGAGTGGGGGCAGAGGGAGCTCTGCGATCGGCTCTGTGCCGGTCCCGCGGAGCACGGGGTGCCGTCGGTGCTGCTGGCAGACCCTGGTGATGCTCCGCGTGTCCCGTGCCGCCCGCATGCCGTGCACCCCAGCCACCTCCCGGGCCAGGAAGGTGTGGGTCCCTGACACGCCGCGTGCCTCCCACCGATCTCCAGATCCCCGGGTGGGCTCCCAGGGAGGGTTCCTGAGTCAGACGGCCACACGCGGGCGTGCCTACAAGGCCCACGTCCCCGGCGGGGCTCGGCCACTTGCGGCCGGAGACCCGCCCATCAGAGCAGACCGAGGTGACCCCGCAGCCCCTCGTGGCCTGGCACCGCCTGCTTGGGCCGTGCCCTTGGTGCAGTACAGACCGCGTCCTGTTTTCTGTCTCCCAGGGCTTCCTCGGCCCTGTCAGAACGGGCCTGATAGATGCCCCGAGGTTCCCGCTGACAGAGGCACGGCCGTGTACCGCTCCAAGGACAAGCTGTGCGGGGGCCCACATGAAAAGCCAGCACAGTCGCCTAGAGCCACTGCTGCTCAAGGTTGCAGTGCGGCTTATGGAAATAAGGAGGAAAAGGAAAGGCACAAAGAAACACAAAAATACTTTCCAAATAAAAAGAAATGTGGAAACAAGAATTAGTCGTGTTCTTCGGCCTCAGCCTCGGGTCCCCTGCACTAACGTGGCGCATGGTACTTTGAACGCAGACACGGAGACCCACGGGGGCGGGACAGCCGGCTCCGTGCAGAGGCCGTTGTTTGCTGTTCTCCCCCGTTTCCAGAGACCAGGACGATGAGAGGTTCGGAGAAAACGGTTGTTTTTGCGGAGCCACGTGCGTACGGTACAGATGCCCTTGGCCACGCAGGAGCCAAGGTTTCCAACGGGTGGCTGTGTTCTCCGGTGCCTTCTCCGTGTGGAGAAGCCCCAGGTAAGCCCACCGTCGTCCACCGCGTCCTCTGGCTGCATCGAGGGGCGAAGTGACAGCACGGGTCTGCCGCCGTTGCGCCCAGAGAAGAAACCTCGCGGTGTCTTGTGCGGGCAGGGGCTGGAGGGGATGTGGCCGAAGACAGAGCCGCAGACCACGTGGGTCGGCTGCTCCCAGTTCTAGATACAAAGGGTGCGGGCAGGGCCCATTCCGGAGAACGCAGGTAAGCTCACCTTGCAAGCGACTTAGTTGGGGCTTTTAATCCTCGTCTGCTTCTTAGCAGAAGCGTTGCTTGAACGACCTAGAGAGACTGAAGCCGTTTCTAACCCAAATGTCTTTGGGAACAAGTTTTCTTCCAAGTCTCCTGTCTGTACACCGCGTGCTCACACTGTCGCCTCTTTTGGGTGGCCAGGCGTGTCGAGTGCAGGTGTGTTTATGTCAAAACCATCGTTTAACCGGGTCACGAACAACAACGTTGTCCCAGAACTTCCTTCAAAACTGTAATATGGGAACAAAACCCTGTGCAAGGGGGTTGCTTCAAAACCTAAGTGGTGGCTCGATCCAGCGGGTCCCAGCGGGGTCTGCGTGCTGCTCCAGATGTCCTTGTCCTCCCTGCTGTGGGCCCGGCAGGGGCAGGCGGGCACTGCTGGCCGTGTCTCCTGCCATCGGCACCCACAGCCATGACCACGGGCGGCCGCGCCGGCCCCAGCCTCGGCCACGGTTGGAGCAGGTGGGACGTCACAGCCGAATCGACGTGCAGACTGTTCAGAGCTTGCCGGAGATCTTTGTGCGATTTGGGTTTCAGGCCGCACACAGAGGCTTCTGAAGTGACAAATGACTTCACGTGGGACGCACAGAAAGAGTTTATTTCACTCAGAACACTGTCCTATAAGGGCCGGAAACTAAGGCCTTCTCCGTGGTCGAGAGCCGCCATGTCTCTGGGCGTCCCAGTGCGTGGTTTGCATGTTTTCTTGCTGTTGTGCCGGCGGTGGGGTCACAGAGGGGGATTTAACTTGGCTTGGTCTCCTTCGGCCCGTGTGCGGTTGCTTTCTCGTTCGCCAGCGTTTGATGGAGAGTTTGTGTTTAGGAAACTGAAGTTCACATCAATTTTGCCCATTATCAGTTTGAAAGACGTGGAGATTTAAATGGAACCTTGCCATGCAGCCCCTGTCTGTCTGTCCGTCCGTCTGTCTGAAGGAAAGGGGGTGACAGTTGAAAGGCAGGCCCAGAGCCTGGAGAAAGTGCAGGTCCCGACGCGTCTGTGAGCGGCTGAGGGCAGCTGTGCAGGGTCCGCGGACGCCGTGGCTCCAGCTGCCGACAGACGAGCACGTCTGGCCTCCATCAGCCGGCCGGCTCCGCGGGCTGGGGGGCGAGGCGCAGGCCAGGGGCCCGGACAGCAAGGCGCTGCGGGACGCAGAGCCCAGCCTGATGAAAGGACGTCGTTAACGAGTCTTTAAAGTTGTCTCAGTGTTTTTTCATGGAAAAAAGCCACAAGAAGAAGATTCCGCATGGACGCTAGTTAAGATCGATCACAAAAAATGCGGCACTGGGGTCATAGGGCACCTTCACAGAGCCTCGTGTTCAACACCCTGTTCTGAGCTGCCTTCCTGGGTTCCTGGTGAGCGGAGCTCGTCTGTGGGTGTCGGTGCTCAGCCGGACCAGGGGCCCCGCGTCCGAGGACGTGAGAAGGAGCTTCAGTGCCCTCATCATTGTGAACTCTGGTGCCACTGGGGCAGAAATGACTGCTGGCTGCCAGCCATCCTGGGGATCACTCTGCACGGCTTTTCCTCATATGTGTGGTTCCTGCCCACACACACCCTTCCTGGGGCGAGGGGTGCGAGGGGCACAGGAGAGAGGCCAGGGACTTTGTCTTCCCTCTTTCCTTGCCTCTCAGAGGTGGAGTCCAACCCCCCCCCCCCCCGGCGGGCACACCACCGCACACACACACACACCTGAGGCTTTCCTTAAGTCTCCCGCTACACGTCACTTCTGTTTGGTTCCCAAACATGAGCAACATGTTTGCTTCCAGATTGGTTTGTTGACTTAAATTAAGAAAAACCCAGCTGGAGAAAATATCAGTGTCCAAACATTAAGCAACATGTGATACTGTGCAAAAAGTCTTGCTTTTGCATGTTTTGATGGCCATGGCTCCCAGAAGAAGTGGATGCCTGTGTGAGGCTCTTGGCAGGCAGTGCAGGGGCAGGTATGCAGGGCTGGGCTGCACTCCCCGGCAGGCGGTTTGGGCCCCGGGCCCTGTGGGAAAGCCCTGAAGCCTGGGGCACCCCCAGCCCCAGGCACATCTCCGAGGGACCTTCAGAGGGGAGTCTGAATCTGTGCCCAGGAAGGAAGGGCCAGCCCTGGCCATCTTTGGGATTTAATCAGTCGAGAGCCCGAGAGAGTAGGCTAGAGAGCCCTGACCACCCGCTCACCTGGCAACCACACGAGGGGCATCCTGTGCCGTGTGCAACCCACCAGGTGAGGGAGGCCCACGGGACAGAGGAGGCTGGGGGCTGGGCTGAGCTCACAGCCCTTGTGGATGGGTTCCTTTGGGGAGTGAGACAGACCCCCCCCCCCCCCCGGCAGTGTTAAACTTGTGACAGCTTGGAGATCCTTCCAGATATAGATCCTTCCAGATAAGCGTGCGGTGCTCCTGCTGAACGCAGATCCTCAGTGCCAGATGGTTCTAGTCCAGCCAGAGCAAGCTCGACCTGGGCCCGGCACGTTCTCCAGATGCTTCCTTCAAAGGCCTTGATTTGCTCTTTTGAGTCCCAAAGAGGGGAAGTACTCTGAGCAGAAACCTCTGTGTGAGAGGCCGCGTCTGGGCAGAGCCCTCACCGTTGTGGCTGCTGCGCTTACCCCGCTGGAGCGGCCCTTCTTGGATGTCCTGTGGGCCTCCCTGCAGCCGCCTCCCCTGAGGACCTTCCCCCGTAACCGGGAACGTCTGTGTCCTCTTGTTCACACCTGTCTGAGTGCCGACTGCGGGGACCTGGCCCTTCCCCCCTTCTGTGTTCTCGCTGCTCCGGGTGGGCCTTCCGGATCCATCTTTCCTCCTCTTGTCCTTCAGGTGTTGCTGAGTTCCTGTCGCACTTGCTGTGCTCTGCAGGGCGTCTGCATCCGGGGATGGGGTCACACTGTGTATCCCTGGACACAGCCCACAGCTCCCAGCACCCCCCAGGCAGTCCCCCCGCCCCCTGGAAGGAGGTGGTGGGGCGGGGCTGCTTCGGCCCCATTGGTCTCATCAGCAAGAGTCGAGAGCGGGGTCCTGGGCACGTTGAAAGACGAGGGCAGGAACGTGAGCCGGGGGACAGCCCGTGAGCTGGGAAGAGGGCTGTGACTTGGCAGGCCCGTGAACCCATACCTGCCATCTGGATGCACCGGCCTGGGGAGCCCACCCTTTGCTGTACTCAAGTTCAAACCTAGTATGGGCAAGTGTTCCTAGGATGTTCTCTTCACGGTAGTTCTGCTCTTTCTAGAATTTCAGTATTCTCCCTCAAGTGGTCTTCTGTACCACAATTTAGACCATTTTTCTTGGGAAAAGGGCTTTCGTGGCTTCACAGGCTTTGGCTGTGATCCTCTCTTCCTATGCAGCCTCCCCAGGTGACCCTGCCCTGATGACCCCATCAAATGTGCGGGACAGCTTAAGTCTGGGCTCACAGGTTACTCGCCTCAGCTGAGACCCTTGCTGAAGAGGGCAGAGCAGTAGCCGTGACCACACTGTCCACCTTACTGGCCCCGTCAGAGTCTCCAGTCAGGTGAGGTGGATGGAAGAAAAGTCCTGAGCCAGAAATGGAACATTCTAGAACATTCTGGAGCCAGCTCCCCCAGAGCCGGTGGAAGAGCTGTTGGCTGGAAGTCAGTCTGGTCGTGGAATGAAGAGGCCACCCAGGCCCTGCACACAGGTGCAGACAGCCTCCCACTTTGGGGTGGGAGGGCAGTGCCTTCCAGAGACCCTGTTCCGCTGTGGGTGGTCCTCAGAGCCCCCGGGCCCCATGCCAGTGGGTCCCCATCCCTCTCCTGGGACACAGCAGCAGGCTGTGGTTCCTCCCTTCTCCCCAGCAGAGGCCCTCCGTCTTTGTGTTCACCATCCTCCAGCCGTGCCTGGGAGCATCTTAGCCTGGCCAATGGCTACACCCAGGGCAGAGAGTGGGCCCAGAGTGTCCCAGCCCCTGACCCTGTGCCTTCAGAGGTCACGGAGCCCCAGTCCACTGAACACATGACCTCGCCCAGACACACAGCCTCCACCTCTGTGAGGACAGTGTCTGCAGATGTCCGTGCCAACCTTGAACTGGGTGGAACAGGCATCTGGAAAGGAGAGAGGAGGCCCCCAAGGACGGCTGTGCCCAGGAACCACAGTCTGTTCCTCAGGACCCCTCCTGGCCACCAGAGGATGTGTCTCTGTTCCAGGTGGCGTGCAGATGGTCCAGCCTCACCGCCCGGACGTGGAAAGGCCTGGGGCGGCGTGGCCCTCGGGTAAGTGTGGGGATCAGGGAGCAGCCCGTGCAGATCGTCACTCCTCGGCCCCCATGCACAGGTACTCTGGGTTCAGGTGGCATAAACCAGCCCCGCCAGCGAGGCACTGGCTGCACGTGGCATTCTGCTGGGACTGCCCATGAGCATGGTCTCCCCAGAACCTACGGGCCAGCACGCGCCGGGCCCGCCCTGCACCGCACTGCCTCTCAGACCTCAGCAGAGCCCCCTGGGTGTGCGCTCAGCCACACAACTCAGACACACGGCTCCCGGCTTCCTCTGCCAGGCAGGCTCTCGTGTCCCTGTCACCCATGGCCACTCTGCCCCTTCTCCCAGGAGGTGGGGTCCGCGTGGACCTCCCTACAGGAGTGCTCCCCTCCGAATGCTCTGCCCCCTGTGCCCCACCCTGGGGAGGCCTCCCAAGACACCTGCTGGGACAGCCAGCTCTCCATCCTCTGTCCTGTCCTTTCCCTCCAAGCACAGCCACCGTTTTGCCAAGGATTGCTTGTCTGTCTGCTCATAGGCTGAGCAGAGCTCCTGGGGACAGCAAGGCCTGGACGCCGGCCCCAGGCCCGCAGGCAAGGCCATCCTCTACCTGCCACCCCAATCAGCAGAGCCTCAATTCACCCGGAGCTGCCCATGCCTCACGCTTTGGCACCATAGTCCCTGCCCCACCCCGCCCCACCCTCTGCCAACAGCCTTTCCTGGCACAGACCTCCGTCTCCTACCTGCTTCCTAACCTTTCTTGAGCCCAGCAGATCCCACAGCCCACGTTCCATGAGCTGGTAGAGACAGGCTCTACCTTGAATAGAGCTGATCCCACTGCTTCCTCTGTCCTCCAGGTAGGGAAACAGGCCCAAGGTTTCAGGACTTGTCTAAGGCTACAGGCAAGTGCATTGCAGAGCCAGAAGAGGGACTTGGGGGGAGAACAGAACCAAGGAAGGCATGGTCAGCACCCAACCTGATGCAGGCAGGTCCTCGGGGTGGAGTTTGCACAGCAGCCAGGATGGGGCTCACCTTGGAGAGACTGTCCCATGTGACAGAGAGCCCAGAAGACTCTCCAGGCCACATAAAAGTAAAGGTAGTAGTAACAGAATCATCCCTCCAAAGAAACAGGAGTGGTGGAGGATGTTCCTCAAAGTTGTGCTTATGATACTAAAAAAGGAATCACTCTAACGGTCCATCAGTAAGAGACCGGGTCAAATCCGTCGGGATGTTGATTCGGGAAGGGGTGAGGTGTTTAGCCTCAGCCTCTGTGTATCTTCCTGGACGGCCCGCCTCTGGCGCAGGGAAGGAAAGTTGGCACAAAGCCTCACAGTGTATGTACCTGCCCCAAGAAGAAGGGGCTGGAAGGTTCTACTGTGTGTGCGTGACCGCTTTCTCTGCAGAAGGGGTCTTCTGAGCCCCTTCCTCACACCAGGGGCTACACTGGTGTGATTGGGGGCATGTGTGACTTCTGCAAGGAGGGAGAGAGGAGCCATTCTCAGTGTTTTGGAAACTCAAGAGCCCTGGTATCTGCAATTCCCGCCTAGTGCTGTGGGCGCCGCCCTGTGACCCCCAGCCTCTCCGAGAACCTCTAGAACCCAAGTGGAGACCCCACAGGAGGGATTTGGCTCCTGACAGCCCCCTGGGTCTGGGCCAACAACGTGGTAGAGACAGGCTGACAGAGGACCCTGTGTTCCTCAGGAAGTAAGTTCTCCATTTGAAGAGGGTGTTCCCAAGGAAGTTTCCAGCAGTGTTTCTATTAATTTTTGCTTGCTTTCCTGGAAAAAGCACAGGATCCAAGGAGAAGTGACATTTGAAATGTCTGGTTCATAGAAGGGGTGGGCACAGCTATGCTATGCCAGCCCCCACGGGCTGTCTTCAAGGGACAGTCACAGTCCTGATGAGACATTGTGAAGCAGTGCTTGTAGGCCAGAGTCCATAACGTGGAGGGAACAGCTGTCTGTCCCCAGCCCAAAAGAATGGGAGCACCTTACGTTTGGCCAAGGGCTCTCTTTCTTAGGGTTTTAATGGCTTAACTTACCTACACTAGGCCCTGTGGGAGCAGATCACAGGGGCAGCAGACTCCTAGGTGGAGATTAGTGTCTCCCCACCAGCTTTCTTGGCTCGAGTCAGGCCTCAGCCCTGGCAGAGGGGGGGTGCAGGTACACGGGAGGATCTGGAGAGGGCTCCGCCTGGGTGCATTCTGATTTACGTACCTGCTTTTCCATCCCGTCTCCTGAGGCTGTGCCAACTCCCCCAAGAGCCTGGCTCAGGGGCCCCGAGGGAAGCCGTGGGTGACAGGGGACTTTTCTTGCTGGCATCAGAGCCTTGGGGGACACCAGCGGGTCTGTGCTGCACAGTTGCATGCATTGGGCACATGCCTCAGGAATGGGGAGGAGCTGTTTTCTTGGGCATGATTCCTCGAGATTCTGGTGTCATCATTGGTTCTGTCCAGAGTGTGGCTTTCGAGTTCCAGAGTGGCAGAGAATGTGTCTGATAGGGAATTTGGAAATCACCACCCAGCATCATTTACTTCCCAGCTGGCTTCCGAAAGCAGCAGTGGATGAACATTACCAGAAAACCCTGGCTGGCCAGAGCTGGTCCCGGCACCACGCGGGGCTGACCAGGGGTACGGGGGTGCTGGGGTGCTGGCAAGAGGCCCTCACTCATCCACCACCTCCACGGGGCCCTGGGGCGGGTCCTTGCCAACTGCACGTGGCCACGCCGATCCCCAGGGCCACCTCGGGAGCCTGCCCTGGTCCGGGACCTCCTCGCGGGCATTTATGTGCAGACACCTGAAGGCCAGGGGGGAAGGGGTGTAAAGCAAGACACCATCTGAGCGGAGAAGGGGCCCGAGCACAAGGGCCCACAGCCGGGAGCATCGGAGGGGGTGGTGGTGGTACAGACATTGGGACAGAACAACTAAAATCTCGTTAATCAGCTTATCGCATGAGGGCAGGAGGCATTTTCCCCTGTTTCTCAATGCGTTTTATAAAACAGAAGCTGTCAACAGTGGAAGATGTGAAAGGCAGGGATGTGCCAGCCTCATTGCTTCCTGCACTGGAAGCCTGTGACTCTGCTGCTTTTCCCAGAAACAGGTGCGTCCAGAGCAGTGGCCAAGAACCGCCCGGGGTCCACGTCCCCGCCCTCGCCACTGCCTCGGCCCCCCCTGCAGACCACGAAGGACCCGCCCCATCTCTGATTCTGGGTGACTACAAGGGCTGAGACAGAGGTAGGCAGCATGGTGCCTGGCGGGCAGGGGGGACATTCAGCTAAGAACTTTATAATTTTGTTAGAATAAACTATTACAGGGTTGCTTGAGTGGCTCAGTGGGTTGAATGGCCGACTTCGGCTCAGGTCATGATCTCGTGGTCCGCGAGTTTGAGCCCCGTGTCAGGCTCTGTGCTGACAGCTGGGAGCCTGGAGCCCGCTTCTGTTTCTGTGTCTCCCTCTCTCTCTGCCCCTTCCCTGCTCATACTCTCTCTCTGTCTCTCAAAAATGAGTAAAGTTAAAAAAATTTTTTTTAATTTAAAATAAATAAATGAGTAAAAATAAAAAAATTAGGATAAACTATTATACAATTTTATGACAGAAAACACATTCTATGTAATGCAGACCAAGTTACTTTAAACCTGTAGTGGTGCTGAGAAAAGCTACAGATCGTACCTCTGACAGTTGCTGAGTCTTTTCCCTCTCTCTCTCTCTCCCCAAGAAGGGAGGAGAGTTCCGGTTCCTCCCTACCACTCTGACCCCAGAGTGCTCACACGTTTGATGTTCTGCGTACGCCAAGGGGTCCCCCACCCCGGGGGTTGGAAAGTCAGTTCTCTCTTACCCGTAACCCCGGAAGAGAAGCAAAGCCACCTGCTGGCCTCCAGGGTGCTGGTGTTGAGCGTGTGTGGTCGTGGTCTGGAGGGCCGACTGTGTCCTCCGGCCGTGGACTCAGAGTCACCCGGCTCCAGACGGACGCACATCTGGGCCTCCACGGGACGTCCACCAGAGGCACATCGAGCGGCAGGGAGGGCGTTCGCTTTGAGCACGCAGCTCCGCTCCCCTGCGGCCGAGGCACCCGACTCCTCCCGCTCCGTCTCCAGACCAGGACGCTCCATGCAGGGCCGAGAACCCGCATTTAGCTGTCTTCTCTTCGACGTGACGCATCTGAACATTACAACACCAAGAGGGATGTAGCTGTCGGTACCTCTCCACGCAAACATCGGACTTCTGCACCAGGAGGCAGCGTGACGGGTACTCTGTAGTTTCCAGCGAGTTGGTCTCAGATGTAGATGAGCAGGATTTCCCGGGAAGGGGTGGAACCTTGTGGTGGGCTCGGCCCGAACCTGCCGGGGCATCGCAGGTGCCTTTGTGGCTGACTGTGGGTCCCACCTGCCCCTTCCCTATCCCACTGGCACCCCAGTCCAGGAGGGTCTCTCCAAGCCTGCCCTCCCAGCAAGGGGCCTCGGGCTACACTCAGCCGACGTCCATAACGCTGCCTCTGAACTTGAGCCGCTGTGGCGTCCTCCTTGCTGCGAGAACAGCACCATGTTTGAACTCTCTCCCAGAAGCTCCTCAAGCCAGGAATCTCGTTCCCGTCGTGCTGGGGAAAGAGGACGATGATGCTCGGACATGACGTATGCATAAATGGTAGATCTTGTTTAAAAAAAAAAAAACCGTCTGCAGAGCAAGGCGCTACAGTGATCACGCAGCGTGAGTAGTTGGAAACTTCTTTTCTGTGTTTCTCTGCGTAGTCTAAATTTTTGCAACGGAAATGTGTTAATGGCTCTGATTATAAGAACAGTGTATTTACTGGGTTAAGAAGGGCCCCCCGACAGATGTCTTAAGACCGTACTGGTTGCTGCAGTCTAATCTCAAGACGACATGCCTGTCACACTTCTGCTCTGTGCCTGCAGGGCCGGTGGATGAGAATGCCCCAGACGAGATCATGCCCAGACTAGATCATGGAGGGGGGGTGGGGGGTGGCCAGGCAGCCTCCACGTAGACGGGCCGTGTGACACCAATATGAGAAGGACCCAGCTCGGGGCATGCTGTCTCAGAAAATCAAAAGGGGCTTCCTGGAGGAGGCAGGGCATGCACTGTACCTGTTACTGCTGGACAGGACATGGAAGGCCTTTCAAGTAGAAGGAGCTCCAGGCACCTTAGAGCAGAGGAAACCAGGGGCCCAGAGGGCAGTGGTGATGGTCGGGCAAGGGGGAAGGCCGACACTCTTGCCACCGGGGGTATGGTCGTGTGGGGTCAGCTCTGGGTGAAGTTCCAGATGGCAATCAGGAGAGCAGTGCATGGCAGGCCTCACAGGCATCAAGGGACACCACGGCCCCTACAGCCCTGACTTTGTCTGGCAGGAGCCCCCTAGGTCTGCAAAGACCTGCCTCCTCTTACAGCCTTTCCTCACCTTACTGCCCTGGGATGGTGGACTTTTCTGAATCCCTCCTTTGTCACTGAAGTTCACCCAGCGCCCCATGCAGGGAACGGCCACAAGACCCGAGTTCCTGGCAGGGGAGATAGGCTGTGAGGAGTGCAGGCCCCAAGGAGATCACGGGGGCCTCACCTAGCACCCCGCTGTCCTCGAGGCCAGGACTGCATCACCGGCACCCTGGGGGCCCATGAGAACGGAGGCACCTTGCCCGGCGGAGAAGCCTGCTCGTCTCTGCATCCCGTGTTTTACATAATTAGGTAAGTCGCTTAACATCGCTGTGTCTTCTTAGAGAAGCTACTAATCCTTAGAGCTGACAGGACTCACTAATTAGTGTAGAACACTTAAAAAATATAAGGAATTCAGATGTGGAGTATAATTGGCCGGTCCTCCTGGTATTGACACTCAGGCCACAGCCCTGACAGGGCCGCGGGCCTGGCTTTGTCAAGACGGCGTGGTGGTTTGAGGCCCAGACCTAAGCGAGAGGGGCCGTCCCGAGCCCCAGGGCCGCCCACGGCGTGTCCCGCGCTGCTTTGCAGGTGGAAGCAGGCGTGGGGTCGAGAGTGGGCGAACTGGTCGGAGTGGATTTGCCTTGCTAGCACACGACCTGGAGTCGGTTTGAGCAGCAGCTCGGGGAACCAGAGAGAGTGGGCCGGAGGGGCCTGGGGCTGGGCTGCAGATCACGAGTGGCCGAGAGCCACAGGCTGTCCCACGCAGACCTGTGTGATCCTCCTGCCATCTTGTGCCTGGAACGGAGCCCCAGCCGTGGCCTCAAAGTTTGCACCGAGGGCAGAGCTGGCACTCAGCCCTTTCTCCTGTGTCCCTCTTTAGGGGACAAATGCCACACTTCCTTCTCAGGTGGCAAGTTGCTCAGAAAATAGATCCAAGCCCCAGACCTGGGCAGCACCTACCGTGAGTCCCAGGGACACCCGCGGCCACGTGTGGGTGTGGATTCTCCACTGGCGTTGGAGATAAGATGGCGATTGCGTGTCCTCTCTGGCGCGTCATTTCCTCAGGACGTATGGAGCCGTCAGCAAACCATTAATCTCTCTTTGAACCGCGGTGACAATGTTTACATTTAAGATCAAGATGATGGTTATTGGAAGAACTCCCCCAGAAGCTCTTCTCGCAGCTGGAAAAACACGGCAGCGGGTGAACAGAGAGAGCCGTTGCTGGGCCAGAAGTGACCACGAGGCGGTCCGGGAGACCCACACTTACAGAGGGCGCTGCCCGGGGAGGCAGGCATCTGACGGAAGCTTGTCCGCAGGTTGGAGCCGGCTTCGAGAACGGGGGAGCCTGAGCCACGCGGTTTGTGGCTGGGCATTCTGGCCACGCTTGCGGGAAACTGCTTTCGACAAACCAACTACAAGAAGTTTCTGAAAAGAAGTGTTTCTAGAATTTGTGCCCGGACAACACAGAAAAGAACCAGGGACTCGCAGAGGTGAAAAGCCAGCTTTCTGAGCATTCTGGGAACCTTCTGGCAAGTCCTTCATTTTAAGAGAGACCTCTGGGTGCCCTCCAACACCCTGCGGGGCCTTCCCCTGGGCATCGTCCATCTTGGCACTTTGCACACTGAGCGCTGAGACCCAACGCCTTGTAAGGTCTGGTCAAATGGCGGTCCCCGTGTTGGCACGACGGAGCCTTCTTTGTCACAGGCCTCTTCAGAGAGCACTTTAGTAAATACGGGACGTTACCAACAAAACGCTGACATTTTCATCCTTCATCAGAACTGGCGGCTGTGATCCTTACAACACGCCGTGATAGGTTGCATTTCCCCCAAGAAGGATTAGCGTTTTGCTCCCAAACAACCCAGCTATGAAGATGTGAAGCCCAAGGCCACCACCTCAACATCGGTCCTGATCCCACTGGGCAGCGAAGCTCTCCTACTTCTCATTCTAGAATCAACTCTTGAACACCCACAAATGTCCGTGCACGCTAAGAGCTGACTATGGTTAACGTTCCAGGAACCTGAAGAAGAGCCCCTGTAAGACCTGGAAAAGGGCAGTTAGTCTGTGCTGTGTGTGCAGTGACTTCGCACGGTCTTGTGGGGTTACCCTCTGGTGTCCTAGCCCAGCCATTTCTCCCCCAGGCACACTCCCCAGGGAGTCTGGTGTGTGCCCAGAAGCCAGGCCTGGGTGCAAGAGTGAAAACGGTGGTCAGTCCAGACACCCGTCCAGAGAAGGACAGGTGCATGCATAGTGGAAATCACACCACTTGGAGAGTGAGTAAGAGCTCCGTGCCACAGTGTGGGCGAGTCTCGGGGTCACGAGTCCACAAAGCAGGCTGCGGGAGACTGCCTGGGGCACGGTACTAATTTTGTAAAGGTCACAAACAAGAGCTTTTTTATTATTAAGTTTATAAAAAGATTTATTTACTTCTAAGAGAGCGCACACGTGGGGAAGGGGCGGGGGGGGGGGGGCGGTGTGGACAGAAGGTCCGAAGCGGGCTCTGCACTGACAGCAGTGAGCCCGACGCGGGGCTCGAACCCACGAGCCATGAGAGCATGACCTGAGCCGAAGTCAGACACTCAACCGGCTGAACCACCCAGGTGCCCCTTTTATTAAGTTTTTAGATTAAATTCCAGTATAGTTAACATGCAGTGTTCTGTCAGTTTCAGGTGTGCAGTTTAGTGATTCAGCACTCGTATATATTGCCGAGTGTTCGTCATGACAAATGTACCTTGATCCCCGTCACCTGTTTCCCCTTTCCCCCCACCATCTGCCCTCTGGCAACCACCAGTTTCTTTTCTGTAATTAAAAGTCTGTTTCTTGGTTTCTGTCTCTCTGTTTTTCCTTTGCTTCTTTGCCTCTTAAATTTCACATATGAAGGGCGCCTGGGATGCCTTCAGTTGGTTGAGCATCCGACTCTTGATTTCAGCTCTGGTCGTGATCTCACAGTGCATGGGTTCGAGCCCCACGTGTGGCTCTGTGCTGAGAGTGCGGAGCCTGCTTTGGAGTCTCTTTCCCTCCCCCTCTCTCTGCCCCTCCCCCATTCACACATTCACTCATTCTCACCTGCTCTCTCTCAAAATAAACTCTTAAATTTCACATATGAGTGAAATTATATGGTATTTGTCTTTTCTCTGACTTATTTAATTTAGCATTACGCTCCCTAGCTCCATCCATGTTGTTGCAAATGGCAAGACTTCATTCTTTTTTATGGCAGAATAACGTTCCATTGTATACATACACCACATCTTCTTTATCCATTCATCCATTGATGAACACTTGGGCTGCTTCCCTATTTTGGCTATTGTAGATAATGCTGCTTTATACAAACATTGTGGTGCATGTATCTGTTTGAATCAGTGTTTTTGTACTTTTTGGGTAACCGCCCAACCGCCTAGTAGTGCGGTTGCTGGAAAGCAGAGTAATTTTACCCTCTAATTTCTGGAGACCCTCTATACCATTTTCCAGAGTGGCTGCACCAGTTTGCATTCCCATCAACAGTGTAAGAGGATTCCCCTTTCTCCACGTCCTCGCCAACACTTACTACTTCTTGTGTTTCTGATTTGAGCCACATCCTGACAGGTGTGAGGGAAGATCTCATCATGGTTCTGGTTTGCATTTCCCTCATGACGGGTGATGTCGAGCATCTTTTCATGTGTCTCTTGGCCATCTGGACGTCTTCTTTGGAAAGATGTCTGCTCATGTCTTCCCATTTTTTTTATTTAAAAAAAATTTTAATGTTTATTAATTTTTGAGAGACAGAGAGAGACAGAGCTTGAGTAGGGAAGGGACAGAGAGAGAGGGAGACACAGAATCCGAAGCTGGCTCCAGGCTCTGAGCTGTCCGCATAGAGCCCGACACGGGGCTTGAACTCACAAACCACAAGATCATGACCTGAGCCGATGTCGGATGCTCAACCGACTGAGCCACCCAGGCGCCCCTTGTCTTCCCATTTTTTAATTGCATTGTTTCTTGGGTTGTAGAAGTTCTTTATATGTTTTGGATACTAAACCCTTATTGGATATGTTATTTGCAAATACCTTCTCCCATTCACTAGGGTGCCTTTTAGTTTTGTTGATTGTTTCCTTCGCTGTGCAGAAAGTTTCTATTTTCATAAAGTCTCAATAGTTTGGTTTTGTTTATATTTCCCTTGCCTCAGGAGACATAAGTTGCTGCGGCCGGCATCAGAGAAATTACTGCCTATGCTCTCTTCTAGGATTTTATGATTTCAGGTTTCATACTTAGGTCTTTAATCCATTTTGAGTTTGTTTTTGTGCGTGGTGTAAGAAAGTGGTCCAGTTTCATTGTTTTGCATGTAGCTGTCCAGATTTCCCAGCACCATTTGTTGAAGAGACTTTTTCCCATTGCGTATTCTTGCCTTGTCAAAGATTAATTGGCCATAGAAGTGTGGGTTTATTTCCGAGTTGTCTACTGTATTCCATTGATTTGCATGTCCGTTTTTGTGCCAGTACCATACTGTTCTGATTACTACAGCTTTGTAGGATAAGTAAAGTCTGGAATTATGGTACCTTCAGTTTTATTTTTCTTTCTCAAGATTGCTTTAGCCACTTAGGGTCTTTTGTGGTTCCATGCAAATTTTAGGATTGCTTGTTCTAGTGCTGTGAAAACTGTTGTTATTTTGATAGAGATTGCATTAAATTGCTCTGGGTAATATGAATATTTTAACAATAGAGCAGGGAATGTCTTTCCAGTTGTTGGCATCATCTTGAATTTCTTTCATCGGTGTTCTGGTTTTCAGAGTACAGGCCTTTCCCCTCTTTGGTTAAGTTTATTCCTAGGTATCTTATTGTTTTTGGTGCCATTGTAAACTGGATTCTTCTCTTAATTTCAGTTTTCACTGCTTCATTATCAGCATATAGGAATGCAACAGATTTCAGAACATTGATTTTGTATCCTGTGACTTTACTGAATTCATTTATCAATTCTAGTAGTTTTTTGGTGGAGTCTCCAGGGTTTTCTGTATATGGTATCTTGTCATCTGCAAAGAGTGAACGCTTTACGTCTTCCTTACCAATTTGAATGCCTTTCATTTCTTTTTGTGGTCTAATCGCTGTGGCTAGGACTTCCAGTACTGCGTTCGATAAACTTCAAGTCTTGAGGGATATATGTTGCTTTAAATATCTATGCACACATACAACCACCTATGCACACACACATATGAACATGCACGTGTACATAATAAAACCTTTTCAAAGGGAAAAAGGGGATGATAAATACTCAGTTGTTGCCTCTGGGGCAAAGGAAGAAAGATAGAATATTGTAGGAAACTTCGACGTTCAGCCACACTCAGGTCCTGTCCTATGTTGTTCCACTTAGGCTGGCTGGTACATTCACTAGTATCCTTACAATAGTTCGTGAACATATGTGTCGCATTTGCTTCTTTGCATCACGTATTCCATATTTGAACATTTTAGGCAAGTTGTTAAAGGCTGTCATTCAGTGCGGTTGAAAACTCATGTCTACCACTATGAGCTTTACAGCCTCTGAATAGATTTTTCTAATGAGACTGTGATATAAACAGATACTACTTTTTTTAGTATTAGGTAATGAATCGCGTCAACATTTGGAAGATCGGCCTCAGTGAACCCGATTTCCAAATGACCAAAATCACACATTGGTCAGAGAACCTTTTATAGCACAAGATGGACTGGTGAGGTCAGGGCAGTGGAAGCTCACGGACAGGGTTTCAGATTCTGCTCTGTAGCTGAACTGGAAGAAACTCCCACTTGTACAGTTCGGATGTAGGATCAAAGCAGAATATCCACAGTTCTCTGAAAAAAGCTATTACAATACTCCCTCTTTTCAACTATGTGTCCTTTCCCGAGTGTAAAGGTGAGCAGAGCTCATGCTCTGGCAGCTAGAGCTGGGGACAGGGCCAAGGGGTGGAGACGGGGCCGAGGGCTAGGGACAGGGCCGTGAGGGCTGGGGACAGGGCTGAGGTCTAGGGACGGGCCGTGAGGACTGGGGATGGGGCCGTGAGGTCTAGGGACAGGGCCGAGGGCTGGGGACGGGCTGTGAGGGCTGGGGACGGGGCTGAGGTCTAGGGACGGGCCTTGAGGACTGGGGATGGGGCCATGAGGTCTAGGGACAGGGCCGAGGGCTGGGGATGGGTTGTGAGGTCTGGGGACGGGGCTGAGGTCTAGGGACGGGCCTTGAGGACTGGGGACGGGGCCGTGAGGGCTGGGGATGGGGCCGAGTCTCATTCAGAAGTGACACCTGAAGACGTGACTCTGTGTGGTTAGGTGCTGGAGCTTATTCCCTGATAAACTAATCTTCCCAGGAGCACATCTCTGTCCCCTTTTTACGTCATGCTGTGACCTCCCGAGCACCATCCTGGTGTGGGGATAGCACCCAAGTTGTTATTAAGCTGCACTGTGTGGTGAGTCAGAGATGGACGGATTCCACACCAGCTTCCATCCTTGCACGTGAGGATTAAAACGCCACCACTAAAAACGAAATAGATTTTAAAGAACCCGAGTTACAGATGGATGGAGCGTTCAGTGTCCTGATGTTTCCTGGGCTGGCGGGAGACACTGGCAGCTGTCGGCCGGCGGTTCTGGTTTTCCCACTTTGTGCCCGTGAGTGGTTTCTAACCAGGCCCCCTTAAAACGTGTTATTGTTAGAAAATAAGCCAAGAAACAAGGGATAGTAATTTAGTACTAGGAAGTTAATTCTGGGCACCTCTGACCTTCCCGCAGTCACGTGGCTATTGATTTTCAATACCGTGAGGTGGCGTGGCACCCTAAGCGTGGGGTTCAGCAGATTCCAAACACTTTCTCCCTTATCAGTCGAGTCCCTGAGTACTTGAGTATTAAGACAGCAAATGTCCACAGTTAACGGCGTGTCACATGGCAGCTGGCCGGACGTGCCAATTTTCTAATGAAGCGGGTTGTTGGCAAACACACCAGTCATCGTATATTGAAGGAGATCTTCTTTTGTGTATATCCAACACTCGCGAGTGCTTCGAGAGATACCAGTTACATCACTGTCTAAGGGCCAGGCACCGAGGGAGAGCCATCCACAAGCCGCCGAGACAGAAACAAGCAAACCCAGAGTTAAAAGCAAGACGGGGCTGGGTTTGGTGAGAGGTGTCAGAAATATTTTTTCCAGTTGTGCTTGATGGAGGAAATATCCTGAATACAGACAGTGGCTCCGACACCCTTGTTTCCTCTGCAGAAAGAGGCATCTTGGTAATTCCTCACTCCCAGCTTAGCTCACTCTCTATAGGGAAGACTCGGTATCGTTTTTCTTAATATCGAAGAAAGGAAAACAGTCGATGCCTTTTGGGTCTGAACCAGCATGCGGCCGGCCTGTCAGTCATCGGCCCTGGCATGTCAACCTGGTGAGTCAACAGACAGACCAGACCCTCCAGTCTCTCGGACAGCCCGATCCCTTTACACCAGGCAAGCGCTTGCCCCCACCCTCCTCCCCCTACTGCTAATAAATTATGGTTGCCATCTTGTATTGATTATTGAAAATGTTATGTCCGTGGGAAGAAAATGCCATTGCTTTAAATATCAACATTACTAGGGATTTTAAAGTTATTTTTTACAGAGACGCATGTGATAAAAATGTTTAAGCAATCGAAAGGAGTGAGGGGAGCAAAATTATTAAATAACAAAAAAATCAATCCTCGGTTCGGTCTGGCCAGACAAGCGTTTCCCGGCTCAGGTAAGTAGTTTAAAGTCAGACACGTCTCACGCTGGACTTTTTACAGGAATGGAGAAATTTATAATGAAATTCAACAAGGAAACGGGAAAAACAGCCAAATCCGTGCAGCAAAGTGGTTAATGGGATCATTAGCCTACCCGCTGTATTTTTTTGGACACTGTGTGCCTGTGCCGTGGTGCTCGAGACCAGATTGCGGGAACAGGCTGACAGTTAGCAGCTAACTCAGCAGTGCTGGGTACAAACTGCCATCTTCCTGTGGATTTACAGCTGCCACTTCTGCTACTTCAATTAGTTCTATAGCACACAGATGTTGCTTAAATGTTGCTGCTAATGATACTGCAATAAGCCTAAGATTCATGCCATATTTTGAGGCACGTAAATTTCTCAAGTGGCACAATTAAAGTGGAAATATTAGGTGGGGAGAACTTGGCAGTCTCTCCTACTTGGAAGGCACACCCGCTATGCAATAATGGGTCAAAAATTCATTCAAGTTTTACTGCTGTTCCGAGTTTTAAAAGACTTTTCACAGTTGAATGCAAAGTAGTAAAAACCAGGGTATTAGGAAATGAGAATGCAGTTCTGTTATTCAGACATGACTTTTAATTTCAAATTGGAATCACATGCTCACTTTTCTGGATGGGACCAAAGGGAAAAGGCGCAGGCTGAAGAGCGCTCGTCTTGAAGGTCAGAAGTCCCGAGTGCGGGTGAATTCATGGCCAGGCCGCGGCGCCGTCAGGCCCGCCCGTGACTCTGGGACGCACCTCGGTCCCCTCACACCCGGAGAAGCCTGGCTGGCCGCCGCCGAGCGCCTGAGCAGACAGCCCGCCGTCGGCTCTACCCACGGGCTCCCAAACCACAGCCCCGGGGCGCCGCCTGGGACACGCACGCGTGTACAGGCGCGCACTCGGGCCCACGCGTGCGTGTGGCCCCTCGGGGGCACAGGTGCACCTCTGACGCGGGCAGACGCGTGGGCTCCAGGCCTGTCGGGAAGCTCCGCTGGAGTGTCTTCCTCCTCTGTAGCCCTTTGTCATCCCGACGCAGCACCCTGCCTGCAGCCAAACTTCTCTTCCACGGGAAAGCTCTCCTTTGGAGAACAGCTGCTGTCTGGTTACCAAACACGCTTTTGGTTTTCTCACACACCGCCTTAAAGGGCAGGCGGTTCTGCGGTGCGGCCCGCGCCCGCTCGGCCCTGGGGCGTCCGGGTCTTTGTGCGGGCCGACGCACCCCATTCGAGCCTATCGACGTGAACCGTCCGCCCGGTGACTCCACGGAAGCTCGTCGGCATCCCGCGCTCCTGCCGCCCCCGTCAGAATTGGAGGCCACGCGTGGCTCTCGGCCCGTGGCCCTGCTGGAGGACGGACACGACAGCGAGCCCTGTCCAGGTCCCCGCGCTGTGACACTGTTCGGGATGAATCCGCGTTGGTAGCGGAGGCTGTCCGCGGTAGGCGTCTCGGCCAATGTCGTCGTGCAGCTATCCGCCAGGTGCTCGTCTTCCTCCTAAATGATGCAGGCCTTCGAGTGCCGCCTCCCCCAGACACCCCAGGGTTCCCAGTGGCTTGGAATCCAGTCAGCGGCGGCATCCCTGTCTGTCTCTGTCCGCACCTCCCTCTTGGCTTTCTTCTCCCCGCTCCTGCCCACCGCTCTGTGCCTGGAGCGCTCAGATTATTTACAACGAATCTTACAGATGTCAGTATTGTCTTGTTCTGAAGCAAAAAGGACAATGAGTTCCCGCTGACCCCAGTACAGTGGATCTCGCCGGAGCACAATATGTATTTTATACTGGCAGTGAAAAGCCTACATGTAATTGAGAGCAAGAGAGAAATGTCAGTGTAGCATTTTTGTCGACACTGCACTCGGCGTGGAGGGAAGCCCAGGGCCTGGCGAGCAGGGGCTGCGGTGGCCGAGCCCCTCCGCGGGAGCCGGGAAGTCAGCGAGGGAGGGGTGGCGGAATTAACGTGTTCGGATTTTCCACCTAATGACCTGTTCCCGGAACTGGAGGGCCACGAGGAAAAGTCCGCTGCGCGGTTCCCCGTTTGCGCAGACAGACCCGGAACTGGAGCCCATCTGCCAACTCAGATCTGTTTTTCCAGGTCTTTACTGTCTCCCATAATGCTTAATGTACTGTTTGTATATGTTGTCCTTGCACTATATTTGATGTGCTCGCGTATATTTTATTCATCTCTGGCTTCCGACGAAGGCAGGCTCCCAGCAAAACCGAGAACCATTATTTGCCACCATCAATCAAGTGTCTACACAGCTGGCACCTCATGGGACGGACTTGATTTTAAGCACAAAACGGAACTCTGGCTCTTTGGGGCCATTTCATTCTCCGTCCCTGGTGTCGGTTGTGATGTCTGGACGCTGGAGTGCTGGCCCACCCGGGGAGGGGGGGGCAGCGGCCGCACCAGAGAGCTACCTTCTCCGTCAGACCCTTCTCGGGGACCCCCGAGCTGGGCAGCTGGAGCTCTCTGGCTTCTTAGGGTTTAAAAGCAAACAAAGGGAATCCTATTGTGGCGTGAATGATAGACACAGACGAGGCAAGCTCAGGAGCTCACCCACGTCGCTCCGGGAGAGAGGCAGTATGTGTGAAGCCGCAAGCCCCTGGGTGCCACGTGTCCACACAACGTGGTCCACACAACACCAACCCCCCCCCCCCCCCGCACCAGTCCTGAAGATGGTGTAGGCACTGGGGGTGCAGACAGTGCCCCTTGTGCTGAGGCTCCAGCCCTTTCCTGGGCACCAAAGCCACATCCAGAACATTCTGGCCCTGGGAAGGGAGGGTCTCAACTGCACGAGATGCCTGCTGGCTTCTCGCCGCCACAGCTGTGTTCGCGGACGCCTCTTTTTCTCACCTGCAACCCGTGGTGTGATATCTTTGCCTTCTCGGCTGTGTTGTTTGTAGCGGATATTAGACAGACACACCTTTTCTCTAGGGCTGGCCTCGTGTCCCGGAGCAGACAGTGCTTCCTAAGCTCTGAGCTCCGCAGAGGCGGAGGCCAACACCCAGCGTGGCCTTGGGGACGCAGATCCCGGCCTTGACCGCGTTCTCTCCAGTGGGGCTCCCCGGGCTGGGCGTTGTCCATGGTTAGAGCGCAGGTTCGTGCGTGCGTCTGTGTGTGTGCCCGTAGGGACGCTGGTGCTGTTTCCAAGTTCAGGTGAAGGGGACGTGGAGGTTAAGCAGAGGAATGACAAAGGCATCCGCTTCCCCTGGTAGCAGGTATTTAGCAGATGGGGAAATATTAGCAGATGGGAAATCAGCAGATACATTTAGATCAAGATGCAAATTTAAAAGCCGCCGACCCCTGTACAAATATTCACGCTGAACGTGTCCACTCCCATCAGCTACCTTCTATTTTTGATGAGCACATACAACTGTTCTTCCTACAAAGTCTTGTAAACCTTGAGCAAAGAAAACTCCACGCTTGAGAAGAAATTCATTGTGACCTGAGTTTCAGCATTAAAGTAGAAGAAAGCTTCCCAATCCTGTCAACTTTTGGACTCTTGTGTTTCAAGTCCTTTTATGAGGAAGTTTTTAACACCAACTAACTGGTGCTTCAAAAGAAAAAAGGTTTCCTTTCCCTCCTAGATAGCTCATATTGAAACTTCTATAGTGAAGCAATTTAAAAATGCAAGTCTAACCATGTGATAATTTCCAATACAAAAAAAAAAAAAACCCAAAAACAAAACAAAAGACACCGAATAACAAAAGTCCTACCTGGATCCCAGCAAGCAACCTTCTGTACGGACCACAGCGTCCTGGGCCAGCCATGTTATCTTGCTGGACAGTTGTTTCCTCTGCATTAAAATCCCAGCTACACCTCGCATCTGCACAGAGCCGTGCCAGCCATGCAAGGTGAGGACCCTTCCACCCGTTCACAACAGGGAAACTGAGGCTTGGATTTAAAACTTGCCAAGACCTGTGGGTTGTAGCAGCAGAGGGGGAGCTCAAATCAGGCCTTTTGTCACTGAAGTCTCAAGTTTTCTCCAAAGGAATTGAACTGGGCACTTTTCAAAGGGACCTACAATCTACAAAACACAATTGCTGCCTTATACACCGGTTAATTAATTCATTCTTCCAGCAAAGGTTTGAGTGTCTGCCACGTGCTGAAGACTGTTCTGGGCTCTCAGGATGTTAACTGGGTGGGACAGGTGTATTGCCGCCCCGGTGGGGTTTAATTCTAGTGGAGACTATCCTAAGAGGAAAGTGAGACCACTTCAGATCACAGAGTGGTGCAGAGATAGAGCAGGGAGTGGTTTCAGCAGGTGATGAAATCTACATGTCTCCAAAGATGCCCTTGACCTCCAGAATGAATGACCCCGATGTCCTTCCAAGGACTGGGTCTGCCCATGTGGACTTGATAACCATGGTTCAACCGAGAGACTCAAGTACTTGAAAAAATTGGCCTTGGGCTTTTATTCCACACTGAAACATTAGACAAGAGTATGGAACCCACCTACGTTGCCTCCTACAGAAATACGTTAAGCTGTCGTGCAAGGAAGTCATGCGAGGAAGTCACCCAAATTTCAGTCCCTGATTGATTCTGCTCTGTTGTTTAGAGAGCGGGTTCCAGTGGGGTCTGCTTCTGCAGCCTCGGCTTTAAGGGCCCACGTGGCAGGTGTCAGAAGGGCAAGCAAAGCACAGCTCTCTCAGGAGCCCAGAACAGGAGAGAGTGAGGCTCCTTGCAGACTGTGAGCCAGAACCCTGCAGACTTGCCCCAGTCCGTCACACTCCTGAATGGCTCCCTGTCACCTGCCTCTCCGCAGCACTGCTGACTGCTGGAGCGATCTTCCCATGGCGAGTGTGTGTGTGTGTGTGTGTGTACGCGCGCACGTGTGTACACACCGTTTTGGCTCTCTTTACATTTAACTCCCATGTAGTGAAAATTTTAATAGAGCAGATTTGGAATAGTAATAATTCTTGTGCTAAAACCTGACAAAGATGTTAACAAGAAAAATATTCGTAAACCAAAATCTTTCATGAACATAGACGCAAAAAGAATTTTTTTCACAAAATATCACCTGGTGAAAACCAAGCAATAACAAATATCCCCAGAATGCAAGGTTGGTTCAGTGCCGAAAATTGATATAATTTGCCATATTGACAAAATAAAGGAAGAAATAAAGATCATCTCAATAGATGCAGAAGATCATTTGAAAAAATTCAACATTCATTAAAACAACTCTCTGCAAGGTAGGAATAAAAAGGAACATTCTCATTCTGATGAAAAGCATCTTTGAAGAGTGCATAGCTAACTACTTAAAGGTGAAATGTTACAGGTTTTTCCCCCAAGATGACAAGCAAGGCAGTATGTCTGCTGTATTTCTGTTCAGCGTTTATCTTAACCTCTAGCCTGTGCAGTGAAACGAGGATAGCCAAACTCGTCGCGATGGAAAGGAAGGAAAAGTCTCTAATTTGCAGGTAGCTTGAATGTACACTTATGAAATCCTAATGAACCAACAAGTAGAAACTATCAAAATAATGTGAATTTAGCAAGGTCATGGATGTAAGGCCAACATACAAAAAATCAATGGCATCTCTATATATTATCAGCAAACAAGTGGAAACAACTGGAAAAGTCAAAAGTAATACATTTTATAACGACATTAAAAAACAAAATACTTAGAAGTAGACTGAATGAATAGTGTGCAAGACCTCTATTCTGAGAGCTATAAAATGTTTCTTAATGAGAGTGAGGGCCTAAATGAACATCCTTTGTTTATGGATTGGAAAATTCATATCGTTAAGATGTCAGTGCTCCGAAAACTGATCTAAAATTTCAAAGCAATCCCAGCAGGAATTATAATCCCAGAGGGCTTTTGTAGAAGTTGACTATTTTTTGAATTGCATTTAGAAATGCAAAGAGTCTAAGGAGAAAGAACAATCTGAAAAAACAAAACAAAACAAAACAAAAACAGAAAAATAATGCCGGGAGATTTTAGCAGTCATATTCATAATAATTAAAAAATTGGAAACAGGGTGTGCCTGGGTGGCTCAGTTGGTTAAGCAGCCAAATTCAGCTTGGGTCATGGTCTTGCAGTTCATGAGTTCGAGCCCCGCGTCGGGCTCTGTGCCGACAGCTCAGAGCCTGGAGCCCATTTCGGATTCTGCGTCTCCCTCTCTCTGCCCCTCCCCCGCTCACACGCGGTCTCGCCTTCAAAAATAAATAAACGTTAAAACAATTTGTTTTTAAACTGGAGACAACCTAAATGGCAGCCAACAGAAGAATGGATGAAAGGAAGGATAAATTTGTAGGGTATCCATTCAACGGACCACTACTCAGCAATAAAAATGAACCATCTATATGTGCAAGTAGCAAGAGGGCAAACACAGAAGAATACACACGCTGTCATTTAGATGATTCAGACCCAATCCATGTTGAAAATTTCAGAAGGCTGGTTTCCTGGAGTGAGGGGGTGGGTCAACTGGGAAGGGGCAGGAGGGAGCTTCATGGGGTGATGAAAGATCTTTATCTTCGTGGCGATGTAAGTGAATGAATGTATCATTTGTCAACCATGTACAGTTAAGATTTGTGTGTTTCAGAGTATGTAAATTTTACCTGAAAGGGAAGTGACTGGGGGGGGGGGGGGGCGCGGGGAAGGGACATAAGTGAAGCAAGGCTGGTGGGGTGGCAGGATGTGGAAGCCGGATCATAGGTGTATGGGGCTCATTGTGGTATTCTGTTTATAGATGTTTGAAATTCCCCATGAGAAAATGTTCAGGTTTTTTTTTAATGTTTATTTATTTTAAGAGAGTATGTGCATACGCAAGTAGGGGAGGGTCAGAGAGAGAGAACCCCGAGCAGGCCCCGTGCTGTCAGTGCAAAGCCCAAGGTGGGGCTTGATCCCTCGAACCGTGAGATAATGACCTGAGCCGAAATCAAGAGTCAGACGCTTTATCTACTGAGCCCCCCCGGCGCCCCTCGTTTTTAATTTAGCACATGAAAAAAATGTAAGCTCAAACATTCTGATCAAGTTTCAGTTTAAGTGCAAGGCTTAATGTGCTTCCCCCCAAATATTTTTATTTTTAGAGTCACTGCTATTGTATCTGGTGAGCTGAGCTGAGTGTCACCATCTTTGGGTGTTGGTCTCGGAGGGTGTCCCTTGCTTGGTCAGTGGTCCCTCTCCTTTACCAGGAGCCTCTAAACCGAAATGGTGTCTGGAAATGATTTGCTTGATAATCTTTTTACAGATTTTCTTAAACCCCGGTGTTTCCTGACCTCTTTCCCGAGGCAGTAGCAATATCTTCCCTGTGTTTGTTAAGAGGTGTGTTGACTGCAAGCTACATACGTGCCCGACGGTCACCAGCCCTGGAAGGGGACTGAGGAGGGAGCAGATTCTCTGAAAACCAGACAGCTCCCAAGGTCTTTGGGTGATTTATTTTAAGGAACAACCCCTAAAGATGGGGGTGACAAAATAAAACCAGCTTAGAAGTAAGTACATCTTGCCGTTTCCCACCCGCTAAATAAGCCAGCGAGAAAAGTGGGGGAAACGCAGACCGCATCGGCCACCAGCAGAGTCGTGCCATCAGCCACAGAGGGTGAGACACTCCCGTCCGGCGAGCCCACTGTGCCAGGCGTCCTCCCCTGAGGCGGCAGCAGCCTCGGCGGGGACGTGGGTCTGGCTGGCCTTGCTTCGTGCCCGGTGCGGCCGGCGTGGCGGAGAAGGCCCCGGGGAACCTGCCTGTGGCCCCACCCCCCAGCTTACCAGGTTTCTGACTTCGGTAAATGGTTTCATCCCTGACCTCTTCTGTGTAATTGGTGAATTTTAAATGGGCACCATATGTTCTTTTTCGCAACCTCAGGAAAGGTTCTCTGGGCTCGCTGCATTAATACAACCCACGTTTACATTGAGTCGTTTTACTTTTATTTTTAACTGAAAAGGCCTTCCTTTGGATGTTTTGCGCGCGTGGGGCTATTTCTGAATTAAACCCTAATGTGGCTGCAGTTCACCAGATAGCCGATGCTGTTGGGATTGATGACATTTTGATGTTGTCGATGGTAATATTTTTGTGTAGGTTTTAACGTTTACTGGTCTACCCATCCAAATGCCGGTATATTGTTGCAGGAATTAACCGATGACAGGTTGTGTGCTTTGTAACTCAAACAGCCATTCCTAAAGATAAGTTTATGGGGGAGAAAAAGAAGGGAGCTTTGAGAAACCACCGGGACGTTAGCAAGTGGCTGAAAGACTTCAGGGCAGCCTGGGGCCACCGCAGCCACCCAGGGCCAGTCCACGCTAGTGGGTGTGTGAGAGGTCCTCCCAACTAGACCTAGGGTGGAGAGCGGCCCCAACCCTTGACCTCGGGCAGAGAGACCCAGAGGGATGGGAGTAGGTGGAAGGTGGCCAAACGCTGTGCAGTCAGGAAGCCTCTACAGATTCTGTGACCTTTGGAAACCACCTGTCAGGCCCTGCAGGAAGGGTAACCTGTTCCAAACGCTACCGTCGTCTGTGACCTGCCTGGGTGTGGACTTTGCTGGGTTCAAGGTGCTCTTGGGGCGGGCGGCTTCTGTTCTGAGCTGCAGGCTCAGCAGCCATTCTCGCTCAGGGCAGAGCTCCCCTCCAGCAGCACGAGGGACACAGGCCAGCCTGGGAAGCCCCGGGGGGTTCAGGTTAGGGGTTCTGCTGCCCTTCCTGGGCCTCTAGGGGCCTGCCTGGCGGGACTCGCCCACACCCGCTACCAGCACACTGGGGATGCGCCGTGGATCCCATTCCCAGCATGTGGAACGGCTGAGCAGGAGACCGCACGGTCCCGGTTTGCCAAGCGAGGCACCCCAGCAGGTAGGCGCTGTGCGCTGGGAGAGGGCACTCACCTTCCGAGTTTGCACTGTTCCATTTGTCCCCGTGGAAATGTAAGCCCTTTAATTATTTTTGAGGACAGATCGAACTTATTTCGGGGAAGAACCAGCTCAGGAGTAGCAGAGGGCCCCTAGAGAAAGCTTCGGCACCTCCTTTCCAGCAGAGTGCGTGTTTGTTATTTTTGCCGTGATTCCTACTGTTTCTCTTTATTAATGCAACACAGAACTTTCTTCCAGGAAAGTGAGAAGGCCATAAACCATTTCAATTCTATTGTTTATTTGTCGGAAGAAAAAAAAAATAGAGTCTTCCCCGAAATGCTCAGAAGCCTGCTGCTCTCTGTGTGGGGAACCCTGGGTGGGGACGGCCCAGGAGCACAGGCCACTTCCCACTGAATGCAGGCACAGCCACCCTAGGTGACGCAGGCTGCGTCCAGGGGCTTGGATGCAAAGAGTGAAGCGCCCGGGGCGGACTAGACCAAGGCCTGAGTCCTGTGAGGTGCACAGGGCCAACCAGCGGGGTCTCCTGGGAAGGCCAGCTATTCCCCTCGCGCAAGTGACTCGCGGATGGTGGGTTGAGTGATGTGTTCGAGCAAGTGCCCCCCCCCCGCCCCCGCTCAAGGCTATAGCTTTCCTCCCAAGCCTCCAAGGTGCAGGCCAGCAGGTGCATGTCAGGAGTGGGGGAGGGCAGCGGTACAGAGGGAGTACAAGACCATCCCTGAGGCCCGCGGTGGTAGGGTTTGACAGAACTAGGTTAGTTCACAGGCTTTCAGTGTGTCATTTAGTGAACTTTGAAAACACATACCTGTGTGACTAACACCCCAGTCAAGAGACAGAACTTTTCTTGAAACAGGTATCTGTGTACCAATGTTCACAGCAGCGTTATTCACAATAGCCAAAACTTGGAAGCAACCTCAGATGTCCAGTGACGGGTGAAGGGATAAACAAAATAGTGATTCATCCACACAACGGAATGTTACTCAGCTTCCAGCCGTACAGTGGTCTCAACTAAGAAATTAACTGGTAAATACCATTAGCTATGGCTTCACTCCGGTTTCTCCACCAACGTTGTTCTGTTCCAGGATCCAGTCGTTCGCTTGTCACACCTCCTTGGTCTCCTCCAACCCGTGACAATTTCTTACACTTCCTTTTCGTTTGCGACCTTGACTCGTTAACCTTTTTAGTTTTGTTCTTGAACCTCACAACCTCGAAAAATTTACCTAGTTTTTAGTAGTTTTCCTTTAGATCAGGATTTTCTCCCCATAGAATCATATCACCTGTGAGGAGAAAAGAGTTTTACTTTTTCCACTCCCATTTTTATACATCTCATTTCTTTTTCTTGCCTTATCTCGCTGGTTATCACCTCCACTTGCTGTGGAATAGAAGTGGAAAGAGTGGCCGTCCTTGGCATGTTCCTTTTCTTTGGGGAAGATCATTCCACTTCTGGCCATCGAGCATGGCGCTTGCTAAGCACAGCCTTCTCAGGGTGCCTCTTACCTCATGGAGGGTGCCTCCTTCTGTTCCCGGCTTGCTGAGAGTTTTCACAATGAGTGCGTTGAATGAGTTGAATCTTATCAAATACTTTCTCTGCCCCTGTTAGGATGATTATATGGTTGGTTTTCTTACTCTAAGTAGTGAATTACAATTAATCTTCAGATATTAACTTTGTATTCTGAGTGCACTCACTTGGTTATGACATACTGCTGGACGTAATTCGCTGTTATTTTGTGATGAATTTTTGTATCTCTGTTGAAGAAAAAATATCGGCCTATCATTTTCTTCTCTTTCATTATCACCAAAGTTTGGTGTTGGGCTTAATGCTGGACTCACAGGGCGTGTTGGGAAGTGATGCCTCTTTCCTCTCTTCTCCGAAAGAGTGCGGTAACATCGGTCTTGTTTCTTTCTGAGATATTGGGTAGAATTTACCAGTGAAGCTCTTTGAGCCTGGAGTTTTCTGTATGAAAAGGCCATTATTTATAGATGCAATTTTAAAAACTGATGGAGGGCTGTTTACGTTTTCTGTTATTTTGTGCCAGTTATATTTTTATATAGCTCATGGAATTTATCTATCTCCTCTAAGTTGTTAAATCTCGGGCACAATGAGGTTCACAACAGCCCTTTAGTAACCCCTCGATGTGCAAAGTCTTTTTTTCCCCATCCCTGATGTTAGTGTCTCGTGTTTGCTTTTTTGTTTGTGTCTTGATCAGTCATGCGAGATAGTATAATTTTCTGTCAGTGCATAGCAAATTGCCCCAAAATTAGTAGCTGAAAACAACAGTGATTATTTCACTCTCCCACGGAATGGCTTCTGCTTCCATCTGGGCCCATCACAGGGCTGCCGTTAGCTGGAGGGTCAGCAGGCCTGGAACATGGTTGCAGCCTCACATGTTCAGCACATGATCTCCGTCACATGGCCTCTTTAGGGTTAGACAAGCTTCCTGCTTGCAGGACAGTGTTCCAAGGGGGCAAAGGCACAAGTCCCAAGACCATCTGAGTCCTGGGCTCTGAATCTACACAGCATCACTTCTGCCACGTTCTCTTGAGCAAGATGGAATCACTCGGCCAGCCGATTTCATCCACTTGAGAAATGTGGGGGAGACGTGGCGAAATTTCACTGCAAAGGACCCTGCCTTCTGTGACAAAGGAATTTGTGGCCACGAAGCAATCTGTCACATTCCACAATCTGCCCACAGTTTTCTCCCTACGTGCGCCATATTCTTTCTCCCATCTCAGGATGCCCGAAACTCTCATCCCTGTTAGGGCCTCAGACTCCCAGGCCAGGTTCTCATGATCTACATCAGGATCATCCATCTGGACACACACACACACACACACACACACACACACACACACATACACACCCCTCCTCTGGTGTGTGTCCTCTAAACCAACGAACCAAGTTACCCCACAAACAGGACCTAGAAAAACACAGGGCCAGCTGCTCCCATCAAACAGAGGAGGAGCATAAGGCACGTGCAAGTCCCTGGTGCCTACCAGTTCTGAAATCCAGATGGACCAGGCTGCCCGAGCCCCCACTCCAGAGCCAAGAGATACTCTGATTAAGGCCCAGTTCTGTTCCCAGAAAGGATTTCCTGATGCATTGTTCTGTCCACTGTTCTCTCATTCTGCTCTCTCAAGGTCCTTTCTTTCCCACCAGAAAGGGCCCATGTTTAAAGGTCAATAAGTTTCTGTGTCTGATTCTTGCTCACAGAAAGCTGGAGTCCCACGCGCCTGGGTGGCTCAGTTGGTGAAGCGTCCGACTTCGTTCAGGTCATGATCTCATGGTTCATGAGTTTGAGTTCCACATGGGGTTCTGTGCTGACAGCTTGGAGCCTGGAGCCTGCTTCAGATTCTGTGTCTCCCTGTCTGTCTGTTCCTCCCCTGTTCTCACTCTGTTTCTCTCTCTCAAAAATAAGTAAAAGATTTAATAAAGGTTTTTGTTTTTTTTTTTGAAAAAGAAAGCTGGGGTCCCAGAAGCATCTTTTCATTTTCAATGATCTTGATCTTTTTTTTTTTTTTTTTTTTTTAGTCCAAGCTGGTAGTGCTCTTACTGATGCAATTCTCTTAAAAATGTTTTAGGTCTCCTATGAATCTTGTTGGAATCTCCTCTATGCCCCCCAACAACTATCACCATAACTCTTTTCAAGACAAACCTGTCCCTACTTTGGATATGTCAGGCTTCGATGAACCAGTGCCCCACAGATTCTTGGAAGCCCCTTTTCTCTTGTTGAGAAAGTCTATAAGGCACTGCTTCATATCTTTCTGAGGCCTTAGAGTCCCTTGATTCAGTCTTTACTCTGAGTCCATTTGTTCCTCCCTGAATATTTTGCTGACTGTTGAAGCGGGAAATGTGAACAGCTTTCCTTTTGGAACCAGGTAGGTAATTCTGATCTGCATATATCCTGTCAATTCTGCTTGAAGATGCCAGTTTGGGGTTTTTTGTTGGGTTTGTTTTAGCTCCTGCCTCTCTCTTCCGTGTCGTCCTGCGTCGTCGTGGGGCCCTAACAGGCACTCTCAACAGTCTGCCTAGAAGTATGTCTCAGCCGTGTGCACAGGTTCAGGCACGTCTTCCGTGTTCCAAGTTAGCTGCTGGTGACAGTCCTGCCCCTCGTCCTCCTGCCCCTGGCACGGGTCGTTCTCCCCGAAACCGGGCCTCTGCTCTGCGTTTTCCCCGAAGCCATCTCCGTGCTCTGCGTCCTCCCCGCCGTCCAGACGCCCATTTCCATTTCAGCTATTTCTTCCTGCCCAGCAATCGACCCAAATACTTAAATCAACGATGACTTGTTTCTCGTGTTTCTGTGGCTTGGCCAGGCTGTTCTTACGCCCATGGTGTGCTCAGCTTCAGGCTCCGTAGGGCGCGATGGCCCGGAGAGCCTGATTCACATGCCCAGTGTTTGCTGCTCAGCTGGCACCTCTGTTCTCTCCCACCCAACCACCCCCCACTACTCCAGAAGGCATCCTCCCCCGCTGGCTTCAGGCCCCTGTGTCAGAAGGACAAGGACAAAGGCTGCCTAGACGTGAGGCTCCCCAAGCTCACATGACCTCACGTCCACCACGCCCTGTTTTGGGTCAAAGTGAGTCACAGGGTGGCTCGTTTCAAGAGAGGGGATGTGGACCCCGCCACTCGGTGTGGTCAGGGCCGAGTGACCCTGCAGAGGATCCTGGGAAGACTGCTGTGGCACTCGGGGAAACCGTCTGTCACACCAAGAGTGTCTCAGCCTCGTTGATCTTTTCAGGACCTGGCGGCTCTTTGACGTCATTGATCTTCTTACCCACTGCTCCACCCTGCCGGACTGTGTCACAGAATGTTCATGACAGGGGTCACTCCCAAAGGGAGCCTCCTCCCTATACGAGGCTCAGAATGCAAGCACTGTCACCTTCTGAAAGTTCGATTCTGCAGAGGAACCACCGAAGCCCCTTCTCCCGTGGGGTCTCACACCGGGGCACCAGCGGGGGGCGTTTTGGGGAACAAGGCCTGTGCTCATTTTGTGCAGACCGGCAGCTTGCTCGTTCTTGTCTCTCTCTCCACTGACCCCCCCTTTCAAGTGCCTGCCTCCTCTCCTCCCTGTGGCCTCCCTTCCTTCTCTTCTTCTTCTTTCAACGTTTGCATTATTTTTGAGAGAGAGCACACGAGCAGGGGAGGAGAAGGGAGAAGGACACAGAGAATCCAAAGCAGGCTCTGACCTGAGGAGAAGTCGGACGCTCAACCGACCGAACCACCCAGGTCATCCCTTTTCCTCTTAAGGGAACTGTTGAGAATCGAATAGCAATGCGTCTTCCGAGGGCCTTTGCCGAAGCGTTGCTGCAGAGCCCGGAAGGAGGCTGTTGAGAGCAGCTCTGGCAGGGGGACCTGGTCCTGCTGCGTGGCTTGAGAAAGGCCGAGATGGGGCGTGCGGAGGCAGGCGGCTCTCCTGAGCCTCTGCTGTCTGCACAGTCACGGGCGCCCTTCCCTTCCTCTGGGGACGGAGGCAGACCGGCCGGGAGGGTGCTGTTCCCGTGTCAGCACAGGGTCCTTGGCAGGGTGTCTGGTGTGCCGGGTCAGCCCAGCCGGAGGTGGCAGGCGGGAGCCGTGCCAGCCAGACTTTCTGGTCTTGTTTCCTGACCCCGTGTCGTCTACAGGCCCCGCCTCGTTTCTCTTTCTGATCCCCCGTCTCTCTTGTTATCAAAGGTGGGAAAAAAGGCAACTGTTTCCAGAGGCTGCTCTGCTCGCCTGGACTCCCTTGGGCCTCACCAGGTTCTGTGTTTATGGGCTGCTGGGCTCTTGGGGCAGATGATCCCAAGAAGGGAGTGAGGTCACTTTTAGTGTCTGTCTTGGTTAAGTTCACTCTCGGCCGAATGTGAAACGGGCTCTTCAGCGTCCCTGCTTCTCGGTGATTCTGGGTGTGCGGCCCAGCCGGGAGCTGGTCCACTGAGCCCTGACCCAGACAGCATTCCGTGGGCCCCACAGACACCTGCACGCCCCAAGGGAACACTGTATTATGAGTCGGTGAGCCAAGGGGCTGGTGGCCAAAAAGAGCCCCTCCGGAGAGGCGTGTACCCTCTGCCCTCCCCGCCTCCACTTTGGGGGCACCTTCAAATGGGTGGCCGCAGGCCTTATCCCTTTGGTGCTAGATGGTGTGGTCCGTTGGTTATGAAAGCAGTGTGGTCACAGCGAGGGCCGAAGCTGGGTCTGGTCCCTGTGTCTGTGGGAGATGGAATCAGGTTCTTTCAGTCCAGCCGCGTCTTGGGCCGAAAGCTGCTGTGGAAACCTGGATTTTTCTCCAAAACATGTCAGAGAAGACTGTGGGGATGTTCACATGAGAAGAAACTAAGGCGCAGGACAACCGGGGCAGTGCTGCTCCCAGACCAGACCTGTAGCAGGGGGAAGGTGTGCCAGTCGGTGCTGTTGGGCCAGGTGACAGAATGGAGGACGAGTGGTCGATTGAAACGCGTATCAGAATCCCACTTGCTGAGGCTGCTGACTGCCAAATCCACGGGAGGAGCGCTCCGACCCTTGAGAAGCACACGCTCGAGTATTTGGGGGTGAACAGCCATGATGTGCTCACCTTGCTCCCAAGCGGTTCAGAAAAAATCTACGTTGGCCGGCGGGGGGCAGGGGGCGGGCAGTAACAATGCTCTTAGCAGCACGGCCACCTGGGCCTAGGTCTTGGGGTGTTCTCCATTCTGCCAGCTTCCCTGGAAGCTCGAAGTGGTTTCCAGGTAGAAAGTTTTTAGAAAATGGTTTTGTTTTCCAAGGGCCTAGGTGTAGAGGAGAGCCCCCCACGGGCCCCAGAGCACCCTTTCGTGCACACGAATCCGCACGCCACGCCGAGGTCCCTCCCTGCAAGCCAGGCGCGCCCCCCACCCGTGTGCAGAAGCCAAACTCCGCGTTTCAGTTTCAGGCTGTTGAACAGCGTGGGGCAAAGTGTCTTCCTGAGCGTTTGGAGTACCTGTTCTCTCTCCCCCCATTTGCTCCAAAGCCCTCAGATGCCCTTAGCGTTTGGATTGATTCTCCTCATTGGGCCTGTCTTCAATTTGGTTTCAGGCACTTTCCAATAAGTGCACGAAGTGCTCTGGGGCTCCGGAGAGGCACTCCAGAAATCAATACGTGTTCATCATCGTTGCGGCGGTTACGAGCGCCGGCCGGCCCCCGGAGCCAGGCCCACCAGGGATGCGTGTCCTCCCCCGCTGCTCGGCTCGTTTTGTGTCTCCCCGCGGATGGCCCGCAGTTGTGTCTCAGTGATGATCAATGCCACCGCGTCAGCGTGTCACCGTTAGTGCCAGTGGCTTGGCCCTCTCGCTGTCCTCTCGGAGACCCGGAGATTTATGGTCCACGGCTGTGCGTTCCTGTCCTGCCCTTGCTGATTGGGGGGCGGGGGGGGGGGGGCGGCACAGGAGACCCAAGAAGGGGTCTTTCCTTCTCAGTGTTTGCCATCTGCTAGGGCAGCATCACTGCCCACTGGGGGTCCAGACCCGTTTGGATGTCCAGACGTTTATGCCGGCTCCGTGTGGGTGTCGTCTGGCCCGTTTTGAGGAAGGATGTGGTCGCCCCGATCCCAGGTGCTCGAAGAAAGCCCCATGCATCACTCACGTGTGGAAACGAGAATAGTAGTCACACTTGGGCAGCACTCTACAGTGTGCAAAGCCGCTGCCCAGACGTTATTCATCTCGTGGAAACTCACAGTCCCAAGAGGTGGGCAGACAGCTGGGGGGCTTCCCACTTTGGGGGCTGGGCCGGGTGGAGCTGCTCGGTGAGCTCATCCCCGTGAGCAGCCCGAGAACGGCCTGGATTCTGAGCCTTTACCCGGTCAGCAGCACCGCCGGGAAGGGAGGTGGACTTTCCTCCTTTCTGCCCTTTGCACAGCACGCAGGAAAGTTCAGGGCAGAAGAGTGGGCCGGGCTACTTTGGCCCGCGCTTGCTTTCTTCCAAACCAGCGGCAGCTGGGGGGTGTGGGACTTGCCCAGCGCGGCCTGGATGTCTGGACAGAGTATTAGGCTGGGAGTCGCGCGTACAGCCGACGCCCTGTCCTCCTGTCCGGGCTTCACGGTGGCACGAGGGAGCACACCGAGGCCGTCTCCGCCTCTGTGTCATCCCCCGTGCCCCATCCCGGTGTGTCACCTGGGGTTCTGTCCCAGCGCACTGACCCCTGCCATCCCATCAGCAAGTCTCAGTGCCCCCGCTTCTCAGGCGGGAGAGCCGAGTCCCCGAGAGCCGTGTCGCGTTCCCCACGTTGTGCCTGGTTGGCTCCTGGCTCTAGGCCCTCCCTGCTCGCCATCTCTGGACCAAGAGGTCTGGCTGGCACGGGGGGGGGGAGGGGCACTCTCCCCTGCCGGGGCGCTCAGAGGCTCGTGAAGAGGGTTCCCCAAGCCGACGTATGAGGAGCAGCTGCTGTGGATTCTCCTCCGTCTCCCAAGGTGTCTGCAGCATCGGTCTGTCCACCCCGCGGCGGCCTCCTGGCTCTGCTCCCTGGCTGCCCTGCCCCCGCTCCACGCCAGCTCACCATCTGCCACACTGGACCCTCAAGCCTGTCCCCACAGTGACCAGACTGTTCCGAACTCCACAGGCCACACGCTCCTGTCTGAAACCCACTGCTGGCTCCCACCAAGCCCTCCTGCAGCATAGCAGCCAGGCTGCACAGCCCGTCACCCTGGCACGGTCACCCTGGCCGTCCCCAGTTCCCAACGCCCCCCGGCCCCACGCTGTCACCGGGAATGCCACCCCTTCGTGAGGCCGACCGAGCCTGTGCACCCCTCAGAGCCCCACCTCTGACACCCCTCCGTGCAGCCCCTGCTTTGGGGCTTCGTCCTGCTGTCTGGACAGTCGGCCCTGAGATCACGGACGCTTGCCACATAGGAAGCCAGCTGTGCATTGTCGGCCAGAGGTCAGAAAGTAAAGAGCAGGCCACCTGCCTTCTGGGCAGAGACGCCCATAACGTCAGCATCAACGCCAATTCTGGAGGAGCAGAGGCGGGAGAGAAGTGGGTGGGAGAGCGGCTGGGGTTGGGGGAGCACACGTGGGGGCGCCCGGGCCCCAGCCCTTTCCCTCGGGAGCCAGCACGATGCCACCCCCACCCCGCGGGAGGCAGGAAAGTGTCGTGCACGGCCCCATTGCTTCTTGGCTCCAGCCCCGTCTTCTGCCCTTCACTTCCAGGCGGCGGGAAATGGCTCCCTCCCACTGGGATAGACGGTGTCCAGGCTCCCGGCAGGTCGGCCCTGGGGTGGTGGAGGCCGGGACTCCAGTCACTGCAGATAGAGGAAACCGGCCCAGGACCGGAGGCAGCCTTTTTGAGAACAAGCCCCGGCCTGTAAATAGTGGCCCAGGTCCGTCCACAGTGCCGCTGCCTGCTCCCCCGGCCCGCGACCCCCACCGTCCTGCGAGTGAGCACAGCCCACGTCTGCAGCTTCAGGAGGGCCCGGCTATGGGCTGCTGTTGACGAGGCATTGATAAATATTTCATCTTCACGTTAAAAATACGGGACCGGGAGCCATCAGCCGCTGACAACAGAAGGGCTTTCTCTGCTGGTCGTGGGGGCAGAACCCAACAGCAGGCGTGGCTCGGGCCAAAGGACCAAAGGGTTGTGAGTCAGAAATGTGTAAACGGCTGCTGTTGTGAAGGCAGTTGTAGCCCAGACCTGTGGGGGTCGAGGATCTCAGACGGGCCTGTCGTTGCCTCCGAGTGTGTGCCAAGTGTAGACTGCTCATACAAAACAAAATGGATGGTTTATTTACGTCTGGTGCCATTAAGAATGGAGGAGAAAAGTTCAGCCCAGGATAAGAAGCTTAAATCTTGATTTTTCCCTTCCCCCTCGCAAAAAGAATGGATTCCTTGCATTGTAAATTATCCAGCCCTTGTCCTTGGCTTGGCAGCTACTTCGGGCTGGTATGGACATTGCATAATCTTAAATATTGATTCTTGTTAGACTAAAAAAAAAAGAAAAAGTCCAAGTGCACGGGGCTCCACCGGTCTGCCTGTCCAGGAAATCACCTTCCCCATAGCTCACTTCTGATGGCCTCTAGCCTTCCTGACAGCAAGATCCATTCTGATTAGAAAAGTTCCAGGAGAAAAAGCAACGGTCAGGATCACTTCCTCCATTGCAGCAAACACCGGCTGGACTCCTGCCCTCCTGAGCTTTCTGCACAGAGCAAACCAGCGTGAGCCCACGTCCCCCGGCTCTTCTCCCGTCGACCCCCAAACTCAGCTGCCCCCGCCGCTCCCGTTCACGGCCTCTACACCGGGTGTTGGGGTGCACCCCTGCTGAGGGCGACAGGCTCCCCCCAGACGCTTGTCCCCGAGAGATACTTAGCGTGGCCAAGAGCCTACCCCACTCACGGAAGAAATGTCCTTTTAGAACGAAAATCATCTTCAGAAAAAGAAAGCTCTGTGGTATTTGCCGCTGGACCACCGAGGCCTCTAGGCGCCGAGATAATTAAGGCTTGGGTTTTAGCAGAACGGAGAGAATAATCTTTGTGGACATCCGTTAGGGTTAAAAATGAACCGCTGATCACCCCTGCGACGCACAGACCACATTGCACTGCGGGGGGAGGCGGCAAACATCAGGCAGAGAACGTGTCTCCCGTCCCAGGCCCGGTGACGCCCCTTCCATGACTAAACACAGAAGGAAAACCCAACCGTGAGCTATTTTCTTCAGGTTGGCCACTTGTGGTGCAGTTTCATGAAACACAATTAACGTCCGGCGTCCTCTGCGGCCAGAATTTCACGGTGTGTTACCTGAGCAGTCAGCTTCCGTTAACTGGCCAGGAGCAGCGAAGGCAGGGAGGTCTGTTGGCTGATGTCTTCGGTTTGATGTCTCAGAGGCCTTCCTCCAAAAGTGGTTTCTCGTTACTCCAGACTGTCCCTTGAATTACTGCAGACACCCAAGATTGCTGGCGAGATGAGGGTACGTGTTAGGACGGGGCCCCTGCTCCCCAGTTACGGGGACCGCTTTCTCCTGCAGCTCCCGGAAGAGGCTCTCGGGCATGGAAGCTCGTGTCCGGGCGTAATGCGGAGGCTCGTGTGTCCAAGGCAAGCCGACCGATTGCTTGGTCTCCTGGCTTGGTTCAGATGGGTTCCGCTCCAAGAAAGCGGCAAAGCAGGGCCTGGGACAGCCTCCTCTTGGTTTGCACTGTGGGCGGCTCTTGCCGGGACCCTTGCATACACCTAAGATACCCTCCTTCCGGCATTTTCTGAGCCTACCAGAGTGCCAGGGTCGTGGCGAGCAAGTTCCACAGTGAGCCTCGAGATCGCTGGCGCAAACACCGGCCGCCAGGCTCCCAAGGCCCTGCCAGACCCAACGGGCTCTTCCTGAGGTTTGGCTCAAGCGGCAGAGGGCCCAACGGTCCCGAGAAGACGCAGCAGGTCAGCATTGCCCAAACAGCCCTGTAGTCAGATGAGCCGTCTGGTCCGTAAAGCAGGCCCAGGAAGACATCTCCGTGTGGACCGTTTGTTGCCGGTGGTGTCACCTGAATATAGACTGGTCAATCTGTATTTCTTTTCGAAAGTCTCTGCTTGTCAGCACAGCCCTCCCCACAGCCTGGTTCCGGTCCCCACCCCAGCGAGGCTGCATGCAGGAGCCTCTACAGACAGCAGGTGCCACGTGGGGTCCGGCCCCTGGCCGCCCCCTTTCTCTCCAGAACTGTCCCCGAACCTGCAGGCTACCTCAGCCTCGTGAACCGAGTGTCCTTCCCGTTTCCTCCGTTCCTAACTGTCTGATTCAATGGTTTCACATCCTCAGGCTCTCCCTTAGCTTTTATGAAGGAGAAGGAGAAGGAGAAGGAGAAGGAGAAGGAGAAGGAGAAGGAGAAGGAGAAGGAGAAGGAGAAGAAAAGGGAGGGGGAGGAGGAGGAGGAGGAGGAAAAGAAGAAGAAGAAGGAGGAGGAGGAGGAGGAAAAGAAGAAGAAGAAGGAGGAGGAGGAGGAGGAGGGGGAGGAGAGGGAGGAGGGGGAGGAGGAGGAGGAGGAGAAGAAAAAAATGGTATCAGCTTCCCGGTGTCCAAGAACGATTTGTGTTTTTCAAGTTGTATTTTCTATTTCTGTTCCCTGTCTCGGCCGCTCATCCCTGAGCTCCTCCAACGACCCTCGCGGAGACCAGTCATTCCTAACGATTTCCAGCACCCAGTCTCCATACGCTGCTCCACGGCTGCCTCGTTACAAATTTACTTATGTCCAGGAGATGCTCTAGCCCCCGGAAAAACTGCCTTTGGCTTAGAAGTTCCCCCATACAGACGCTTCATTTAACTTCTTTGCTTCTCTGTGTCTTAGTTTCCCCACACGGATCAGACCTTGTCAAACAGGCAGCTCGGGGCTGCCCGATGGCCCCGGAGAGAAAGCCCAGGGCCCTCTGGTGCCTCACATGAGACAGCGCTTTGCAGTTCACGTGGCCTCTTTCTCCTTCTGGGCAGCAGCTTCTGCGGTCCGTGACACCGTTCCCATCTCAGAGATGAGAAGTCGGGGCGCAGGCTTTTCTTGAGGTCTCTGGTCTTGAGCCTGGATTTTGACCAGGCCTTGTGACCCCAAACCCTGAGTCCTGTCCAGTTCACACGGATGTGACTTCACAGCACAAGGGAAGGTCCTGTGCAGCCCTTCGTGGCGGAATATGCTGTTTGAACTTGGCTGTGCCTCTGCCTGAGCTCAGCATTCTGAGTGTTGCGTCATGAACAACCTTCCGGCCCCAAGCGGCCAGAAGCAGCCGCCACGCCCTGCAGAAGGCACCACCTCCATGCTTGAAAATAGACCCACGTGCCTGAGGTGCTGTGGTCTCCTGTCGGGCAGCCAGGAGGCCTCCACACCTGCCAGGGGGTGGCGGGGAGCAAGTCTCCCACAAGTGTGCATGGGGCAGTGGGACTGGGGAGCCGCCCCCGGAGAAGACAGGAGAGTGGTGAGCGTCTGTGTGGACTCACCTGCGTGGCTCCAGAACCTTCCGTCAGCTGGTGCTCAGGGCTGTCTGCAGAGGCCTGCTTGCTTTGGAATTGGCGCGTGAACCAAAATAGGATTTCTGGAAGGAATCCTTCCTGTTCCTCAAACCTCCTCTTTCCTGCCCTGGCCCTGGCCCTGCCCCTGGCCCTGGCCCTGGCCCTGGCCCTGCCCCTGGCCCTGGCCAAGCAAGGTCTGCCAACGCCAACTTGTCAAAGTGCTCTCTCCACCTGTCCTATGGGGCACTTGTCCCAGTGGCTCTTAAATTCTGGTGGAGTAAGTGGAGACACTTCTTTCGTTCCTGAATGGGAAGATTCAGTGTCTTAAAGTCTGTAGTCTCCAAATTGTAAATTCTGTGTAGTATCACACTGATTCTGAAGTTATTTAGAAGAGTAAATGCACAAAAATAGCTAAGAAAAAACATTTTAAAGGTTCTCAGAGAAGGTTTGCCCTTCTGGGAATAAAAATACGTTTCAAAAAAAAAAAAACTGCAGAAATTAAAATAAATGTTGTCTGGGAAGGAATACCCAAAAAGGTCAGTGGAAGGAAAATAAGGAATTATCACTGTGATACTTTGAATCAGCAGAAAGGATGCGCTGATAATTCAGTATGTGGTTTGAGTATAATTTGTCCCCATATTTTAAAAAAAAAGTAAATTTCTCCTCATATCAAACATAAAATTAAACTCTGGAGAGATTAAAGACCCATGAAAACTATCAGAGTATCAGGATGCAATGTAAGAGAATTTTGTTTTTAAATCTTCAGATGGAGAATATCGTCCTAAGCAAAGACGTGGAAGCCATGAGGGGAAAGGCTGACGCACAGATCACCAGGGGCAGGGGCCGGCGGGTACGGGGACAGAAGCCCAAAGCAAAGCTGTCGACCTGGAGAAGATCATTGCAAGGTATATACAGAGAAAGAGGTAAGAGCCACAAAATACAATGAGCAGCTGCAAATCAACAAGAAACAGACGACGCAGTAGAAAAATGGGGAGATGACCACAGGTGCTTCACAGAAAACAAATGGTCCATAAATATGTGAAATACACTAAACCTCACTGGGAGTCCAGAAAATGCAGATTGAGGGGCGCCTGGGTGGCTCAGTCGGTTGAGCGTCCGACTTCGGCTCAGGTCACGATCTCACGGTCCGTGAGTTCGAGCCCCGCGTCAGGCTCTGTGCTGACAGCTCGGAGCCTGGAGCCTGTTTCAGATTCTGTGTCTCCCTCTCTCTGGCCCTCCCCCATTCATGCTCTGTCTCTCTCTGTCTCAAAAATAAATAAATGTTAAAAAAAAAAAAATAATAATAATAATAATAAAATGCAGATTGAAACAGGAAGGTAGTGTTCTCACTAATGACATCGGCAAAAAAAAAAAAATTCAAGTTTTCATTTTAATTCCAGTGTAGTTAACATGCAGCGTTGTGTTGGCTTCAGGTGTGCAGTGGAGTGACATAGTAGAGTGACATGTTCGTCACAAGCGTACTCTGAGTCCCCCCTCTGGCAGCCACCACTTTGTTCTCCGTAGGTAAGACTCTGTGTCTTGATTTGCGTCTCTCCCTCTTTTTTTCCCTTCGCCCATTTGTTTCATTTCTTAAATTCCACACGTGAGTGAAATCGTACGCTATTTGCCTTTCCCTGTTTTAGCATCATACTCTCTAGCCCCATCCATGCTGTTGCAGAAGGCAGGATTTCATTCCTTTTAGGGCTGAATAACACTGCGCTGTGTACGTATACATATTCCACATCTTTCTTCTTCATTCATGGGTCTGTGAACACTCGGGCCGCTTCCATAATTTGGCCGTTGTGGAGAACGCTGCTATGAACCGAGGTGCACGTATCCCTTTGAATCAGTGTTTTCGTCATTGGGGGGCAAATACCCAGTAGTGTGATTGCTGGATGGTACCGTAGTTCTATTTTTAAGTTTTGGGGGAAACTCCATACTTGGCTGCACCAGTTTGCATCCCCATCAGCAGTGCAAGAAGGTTCCTTTTTCTCCACATTCTCACCAACACTTGTTGTTTCTTGTGTTTTGATTTTAGCCATTCTGACAGGTGTGAGGTGGGGTCTCATTGTGGCTTTGATTTGTATTTCCCTGATGATGAATGATGGTGAGCATCTTTTCATGTGTCCATTGGCCATCTGGATGTCTTTGGAAAAGTGTTCATGTCTTCTGCCCCTTTTTTGATTGAATTACTTGTTTTTTGGGGTGTTAAGTTATAGAAGTTCTTTATATATTTTTGACACTAACCTTTTATCTGTCGTTTACAAATGTCTTCTCCCATTCCATGGGTTGTCTTTAGTTTTGTTGATCGTTGTCTGTGCTGTGCAGAGGCTTTTTATTTTGACATAGTCTCAATAGTTTATTTTTGCTTTGTTTCCCTTGCCTCAGAAGACAGATCTAGAAAAATATTGCTGCAGCCGATGTCGGAGAAATTACCACCTATGTTCCCTTCTAGGATTGTATGGTTTCAGGTCTCACATTTAGGTCTTTAATTCATTTTGAATTTATTTTTGTGTGCGGTGTAAGAAAGCGGTCCAGTTTCATTGTTTCAATGAAAGCTACATTGTTTCCGTGTAGCTGCCCAGTTTTCCCAGCACCATTTGTTGAAGAGACTGTCTTTTTCCCACTGCGTATTCTTGCCTCCTTTGTCAAAGATTCATTGATTATAAAATTGTCGGTTTGTCTCTGGGTTTTCTAGTCTGCATTGATCTGTGCATATGCCAGTGCTGTACTGTTTTGATTACTATGGCTTTGTAATATAACTTGTGATGCCTCCAGCTTTGTTTTTCTTTCTCAAGATTGCTTAGCTACTTGGGGTCTTGGCTCCAAAGTTTAGGATTGTTTGTTCTAGTGCTGTGGAAACTGCTGGTGATGCTTTTGGGGGGATTGCATTAAATCTGCGGTTTGCTTTGGGGAGTGTAGACATTTTAACAATGTCTCTTCTTCTAGTCCCTGAGCGTGGGAGGTCTTTCTGTTTCTTTGTGCCGCCTTCAGTCTCTTTGATCGCCAGTTTATGTTTTCAGAGTGCACATCTTTCCCGTCTTTCGTTACATTTATTCTTAGGTATTTTATTGTTTTTGCTGCAGCTGTAAATGGATTGCTTGCTTAATTTCTCTTTCTGCTGCTTCATTATTAGCGCATAGAAAGGCAACAGATTTCTGCACATTGATTTTGTGTCCTGAACTCGTTTATCAGTTCTAGTAGTTTTTTGGTGGCATTTTCAGGGTTTTCGACATGTAGAATTGGCTCATCTGCAAACAGTGAAAACTTTACTTCTTCCGTACCAATTTGGATGCCCTTTACTTCTTTCCACTGTCTGCTTGCTGTGGCTAGGACTTCGAATGTTATGTTGAATAAATGTGGTGACAGTGGACATCCTCGTCCTGTTTCTGACCTTAAGGGAAAAGCTCTCAGTTTTTCCCCATTGAGTATGATGTTTGCTATGAGTTTTTCATGTGAAACCTTTACTATGTTGAGGTACATTCCCTTTAAACCTACTTTGTTAATTTTTTTTGTAGCTTTTTTTGCCATAAATGAACGTTGTACCTTGTCAACTGCTTTTTCTGCATTTATTAAGATGCTCATATGGTTTTTATCCCTTTCTCCCACTGATGTGATGTCTCACATTGATTTGCAAATATTAAACCACCCTTGCACCCCGGGAACAAATCCCACTTGATTGTGGTGAATGACGTTTTTAATGTATTGTTGGATTCAGTTTGCTGGTATTTTGTTGAGGAATTTTGCCTTTATGTTCATCAGAGGTACTGGCCTGTAGTTCTCTTTTTTTGTGGTGTCTTTATCTGGTTTTGTTATCAGGATAATGTGGGCTTCATAGAATGAATTTGGAAATTCTTCTTCCTCTTTTTTTTTTGGAGTAGTTTGAGAATGGTAGAATTCATCTGTGGAGCCGTCTCGTCCTGGAATTTTGCTTGTTGGCAGTTTTTTGATTACTGACTCAATTTCATTGCTGGTAATCAGTCCGTTCCGGTTTTCTATCTCTTCCTAATTCTGTTTTAGTAGAATATATGTTTCTAGGCATTTATCCATTTCTCTACATTGTCCAGTTTGTTGGTATATTATGTATGTATATATCACATTTTCTGCATTCATTGTTGGACACGTAGATTGTTTCCATGACGTGACTATTGTAAATATGCTGCAGTAAACACAGGGGTGCACATACCCCTTGGGAAGGTGACATCATTTCCTTTGGATGTAGACCCCGAAGTGAACGTGGGAGATCATATGGTAGTTCTATTTTTAATTCTTTGAGAAATCTCCATACTGTTTTCCTTAGAAGCTGCACCAGTGTGCATTCCCACCAACTGTGCACAGCGGTTCTCATTCTCCACGTTCTCACCAACGTTGGCCTCTTGTCTTCCATGATGAATCCTTCAAGGCAAGAGATGACCTCTCATTGTGGTTTGGGTGTGCATTTCCCCAATCATTAGTGATGTTGAGCACCTTTTCGTATACCTGTTGGCCATTTGAATATCTGGGGAAAATGTCTGTGTAGGACTTTTGCCCTTTTTAATTGATTTTTTTTTTTTTTTTTGCTATCGAGTTTTATGTATTGCTTACATTTTTTAAATTGAGCCTTATCAGATGGGTGGTTTACAAGTGTTTTCTCCCATTCTATAAGTTACCTTGTCACTTCATTGATGGATTTTTTTTTCTTCTGTGCAGAAGCTTATTAGCTAAATGTGGGCCCCCTTGTTTATTTTTTATTTTTTTTCTTTGCACTTTAGGTGTCCTATCCAAAAAAAAAAGAATTATTGTCAAAGCCAAAATGCTTCTCTCCCCTCTGTTTTCTTCTGAGAGTTTTGTGGTTTCAAATTAAGTCTTTAGTCAAACACTTTAATTTTTGTGAGTGAGTGGTATAAGCTGTAGGTTGACTTTTTTACATGTGAATTTCTAATTTTGAAAAGACTATATTTTCTCCATTGAATATTGTTGACTTCCTTGTCAAGTATTAGCCAATGGTATACGTGTGGGTTATTTCTGGACTCTGAGTTCTGTTTAATGGGTCTGCACGTCTGTTTTTATGCCAGTCCTATAGTGTTCTCATTACTAGAGTTTTGTAACACAGCTTGAAATCAGGGTGGGTGATGCCTCCGGCTTTGTTCTTTCTCAGGGTTGCTTTGGCTTCTCAGTGTCTTTCGTGGTTCCATTCAAATCGTTGGACTGTTTGTTCTCTGGGATTTTGATAGGGATTGCATGGGGTCTATAGATGGCTTTGAGGGGTAGTATGTGGACATTTTAATAATACCAATTCTTCCAATCCATGCACATAGGGTATCTTCCCAGTTATTTGTGTCTCCAGTTTCTTTCATCAATATCTTATCGTTTTCAGTGCCGAGATCTTTGACCTCCTCAGTTAAAATTATTCCTAAGTATTTTTTTGGCTTTGATGCTTTTGTAAATAGGATTATTTTCTTTATTTCTTTTTCAGATAATTTTTGTTAGTGTATAGAAACAGTAATGGTTTTGTATATTGATTTTGTATCTTGCAATTTTACTGAATTCATTGATTGGATTTAATAGTATTTTGGTGGAACTTAGGATTCTGTTTCTGTAAAATTGCGTCATCCGCAAATAGAGACAATTTTGCTTCTTTCCAATTCTGATGACTTTTATTTATTTTTCTTACCTGATTGCTCTAGCCAGGACTTTCAAAAACAGATACTCTCAAACAGACACATAGACCAATGGAATAGAATAGAGACTCCAGAATTGGACCCACAAAAGTATGGCCAGCTAACCTTTGACAAAGCAGGAAAGAATATCCAGCGGAAAAAAGACAGTCTCTTTAACAAATGGGAGAACTGGACGGCAACATGCAGAAGATTGAAACTAGACCACTTTCTCACACCATTCACAAAAATAAACTCAAAATGGATAAAGGACCTGAATGTGAGACGGGAAACCATCAAAACCCTAGAGGAGAAAGCAGGAAAAAACCTCTCTGACCTCAGCCGCAGCAATTTCTTACTTGACACGTCTCCAAAGGCAAGGGAATTAAAAGCCAAAATGAACTATTGGGACCTCATGAAGATAAAAAGCTTCTGCACTGAAAGGAAACAATCAACAAAACTAAGAGGCAACGGATGGAATAGTAAAAGATATTTGCAAATGACATATCGGACAAAGGGCTAGTATCCAAAATCTATAAAGAACTCACCAAACTCCACACCCAAAAAACAAATAACCCAGTGAAGAAATGGGCAGAAAACATGAATAGACACTTCTCTAAAGAAGACATCCGGATGGCCAACAGGCACATGAAAAGATGTTCAACGTCGCTCCTCATCAGGGAAATACAAATCAAAACCACACTCAGATATCACCTCACACCAGTCAGAGTGGCTAAAATGAACAAATCAGGAGACTATAGATGCTGGAGAGGATGTGGAGAAACGGGAACCCTCTTGCACTCTTGGTGGGAATGCAAACTGGTGCAGCCACTCTGGAAAACAGTGTGGAGGTTCCTCAGAAAATTAGAAATAGACCTACCCTATGACCCAGCAATAGCACTGCTAGGAATTTACCCAAGGGATACAGGAGTGCTGATGCATAGGGGCACTTGTACCCCAATGTTTATAGCAGCCCTTTCAACAGTAGCCAAATTATGGAAAGAGCCTAAATGTCCATCAACTGACAAATGGATAAAGAAGATGTGCTTTATATATACAACGGAATACTACTTGGTGATGAGAAAGAATGAAATCTGGCCATCTGTAGCAACATGGAGGGACCCGAAGGGTATTATGCTAAGTGAAGTAAGGCAGGCAGAGAAAGACAGATACCATGTGTTTTCACTCTTATGTGGATCCTGAGAAACTTAACAGAAGACCATGGGGGAGGGGAAGGGGGGAAAAACGTTTCAGAGAGGGAAGGAGGCAAACCATAAGAGGCTCTTAAATACTGAGAACAAACTGAGACTTGATGGAGGGTGGGGGAGTGGGGGAGTGGGGAAAGTAGGTGATAGGCATTGAGGAGGGCACTGGGCATTGTATGGAAACCAATTTGACAATAAATTATATATATATTTATATATATATATATATATAATTATATATATATACACACACATATATATACACATACATATATACATACACACACACACATATACAAAAGTAACTGTCAAAACATAAAAAAAAAGAAAAAAAGACATACTCTCTTACATGTTATGTGGGTAAATGAGACCATTTGGAAATACCTAATCCAAATTTAAAGTTCATGTTTAAAAATTGAACTAACCATTCTACTTCAGGAGCAGTTCCTTACAAAAATACTGATTTATGCACAAATATACGAGTTACAAGGATGTTCTTTGTAGCATCTCTGAGTGTAAACTTTTGTTGAAGGAAAATACTGGCACTAAGACGTTCAAGAATCATAAGCATGGGGATCTGTGGGTTTTTACAAAGTGAACGAACATACCAGGATCCCTCCTACCTTCTCCTAGTCACCACTACCCCACCCAAGGGTACCTCAACTTGGACCTTTCACACTGATTCATTTTGCCTATTTTTGACCTTCATGTAAATGGAAATCACATAGTGTGTTCTCTTTTTATGTCTGGCTTCTTGCAGTCAACGTTGCGTTAGGAAGGATTCATCCATGTGAGTGCGTGTAGTAATAAGAAACCTGTTTTCATTGTTGTATAGAATATTTATATTATATGAATATGCCACAATTTTATTTTTTCATTTTACTGTCGATGGACATGTTTCCATTTGGGGGATATTAAAAATAGTGCTGCGGGGGTGCCTGGGTGGCTCGAGTAAGCATCCAACTCTTGATTTCAGCGAAGGTTATGATCTCACAGCTCATGAGTTTGAGCCCCGCGTCGGGCTCTGCAATGACAAGGCTGAGCATGCTTGGGAGTCTCTCTCTCCCTCTTTCTCTGCCCCTCCCGTGCTCTCTTTCTCTGTCTCTCAAAATAAATTAATAAACTTAAAAAAAATAGTGCTGCTCATGGAAACTTTGCAAAGTTTCCATGAGTTTCCATGTCTGTTACCTTGATTGAGGTGATGGTGTATTGGGTGTATGTATATGTCCAAACTTGTCAAGTTCTGTACAATAAATGTGCAGTGTTCTGTATGTCAGTTATGCTTCAGTGAAGCTAGTAAAACCCAGTGCTGTTATTAGCATGTTTTTTCATGTGACTTAGTATATATGTGCACATTGCTGTTGGGTGTGCAGCTGGCACTGGGATTGCGGAGTCATAATGTGCAGCTTTACTAGGTTCTGCCAAAGAATTGACTAAAATAGTTGTACCGAGTTATACTCACACCAGCAGTGTGTGAGAGTTCCTCTTGGTTTATGTATTTGCCAAAACCTGGTATTACCTGATTTATCATAATTAGCCCATTCCGGTAGAGGGTAGTCATTCCTCCTTGTGGTTTATTTTTCATATCCCTGGTGATAAATGAACTTTAGGATCTTTTTTGTGTTTATTGATTATTTCTGTGAATTTCCTGTTCAAGTCTTTTGTCCATTTTTTTTTTATTAAGCTCTCTGTTTTTTCTTATTGATATGTGGGACTTCTTTATATTCTGAGATGAGTTCTTTTTCAGGTATCTGTCTAGCAAATACCTTCTCCCACTCTATGGCTTGTGTTTTCATGCTGTTGAAGTTACTGTTTTGAAGAACAGAATTACTTAATTGTAAGGTGGTCCAACTTAACAACTTATGGTTGAAGCTTTTTGTGTCCTATTTAATATATCTTTGCCTGGCATATTTATAAACATACTCTCCTGTGTTTCCTTCTGAAAACTTTATCTGCGACATTCAGCCACAGATCCATCTGGACTTGATTTTTCTGTATGGTGTGAGACAGGGGTTAAAATTCCGTACAGGAGGCTTAGCCGCTTGTTGGCCCAGCCCCACCTGGTCACGTGTGGGTCTGTCTCTGGACCCTGTGTTCCATTTGCTTGGACTTTTAAGCCACCCTTGCATCAGTAGCACTCTCCAGTTTAAAGTAAGTCTAGATAGTTTGTGGTCTAAGTTTTCCAGTTTCGTCTTTCTTCAAGATTACCTTGACCATGCGTGGGCATCTGCCTGCCCATATAACTTTTAGGTTCAGCTTGTTCTTTTCCACAACACTAAACCTGCTGATATTTTTATTGTGTTTACAGATAAATTTTGGGAAAATTTACCTCTACTTTATTATGTTTTTAAGCCCACAGAGCCTATCCCTCCAGTTATTTAGACCTTTAAAATATTTCTCAGTTCTGTTTTGTGGTTTTCTTTGTACCAGTTTGGAACGATTTCTACTCAATTTATCCTTAGATATTTGATGTTCTGCTACCATCGTAAATGGTACCTTTCTTTAAAAAATGGTATCTTTAACATTTTTATCTTCTCCTTTTTGTTGCTATACCATTGTTTTTAACAGCAAAGAAAGTGAAATGTTCTCAGTGGTGGGGGCAGATTAAATAAATGCACTTCCTTCTCTACAGCCAGTAGAATAAATGGAGTGGACCCCGTGAACCAACAAGGGGAAGATTATTGGGGAAACATGATGCAGAACATATAAAAGCCATGCTCGGTGTTGCAGTTTTTTAACTATATGGACATGGGTATCTTGTGAAGTCCTTTGAACAAGGTCTAGAAAGACTGACAGCTGTTTGGTAACAGTGTATCACCAGGGAAGAGGACTTTAGGCAGAGCTGGGGTGGAGGAGAATTATCTCTTCCTTCGTCTCCATGTGCATTACTTTGATTTTTACAACAAGCTTGGGTTACAAGAGCCAGTAAAAATGGATTCTTACCTGCTTAATCCCTGTCTTGCTGTTGGCCCAGGACCTGGCCCAGCCCACGGTGAGACCGCCACAAATACTCCAACAGAGCTGATGTTCTGGAGTTTCCTTGGCCTCTGGGGGGCCGTGGGTCTCTTGCAGGCCTTCTGTTCTTTTTCTTTTTTTTTTAATTTTTTATGTTTTTTAATTTATCACTGAGAGAGACAGAGCATGAGTGGGGGAGGGGCAGAGAGAGAGGGAGACAGAATCTGAAGGAGGCTCCAGGCTCTGAGCCATCAGCACAGAGCCCAACGCGGGGCTCGAACTCACGAACTGCGAGATCATGACCTGAGTCAAAGTCAGGTACTTAACCAACTGAGACACCCAGGTGCCCCAGCAGGAGTTGTTTTCTTGTTCTGTCACTTTGAAGAGTGTATACCACAAACTAACACAAAAAAAATATGTGTTCAGAGCAAAACCACACTGGATAACAAAGCCTGGGCTCTCAAGGGCCAACAGGGAGAGATACTAAACCACATATCCTGAGCATAGAAGCAGGTGCCTCAATCCAAGGGTCCTGGAAAGTTTGGTTTGCGAGCGCTGAGGGTGCTGGGGCTACAGCGATGATCCAAGCAGACAAGCCCCCCCCTCCTCAAGGGGCTTATGCTCTAATGGATGACAGTATGGAAGCCAGTTGAATGTGTGGGTAGTAGGGAGAAACACTGAGTAAAAGAAAGAGGGAGAAGGCATGTGGGTGGTGGTTGGGGTAAGGGTGTTAATTTCAGAGCAGGCAAGGACACCTCCCTGGGGTAAAGGGTGCAAGACCTGAGTTGGGGGAACACAGCAAATGCTTGTAATCCACACCCTGGAGCTGAGGCACTTGGGGGGGGGGGGTGGAGAGGAGGGGACTGTGGGGCTGACTGTGTACATCCTCGAGGCCACTGGGAGAACTCCAGACAGAATGCGGTGAAGGTGGTCTGCCCCGAATTTAGGAGATGCTCTGGCTGCTGTGCTGAGAAAGATGGGGGTGGGGGGGAGGAAGAGCAGAGGGACGTATTGGGCCACTGGTATCTCGAGCCAGGGCAGCACAGGTATGGCTCAGACCAGGGTGGAGACGTGGGATCGGCTGAGATTTCGGATATCCAGCTTAATAACATAACTTTTGAGGAAATTTAATACACAGGACTGTGGTGTTTAAAAAGTAGGAGTATTCTGGAATGTTCAGAAAATAATAAAACCATTTTATTTTTTTAATGTTTTTATTCATCTTTGAGAGAGAGACAGAGTGCGAGTGGGGGGAGGGGCAGAGAGAGAGAGAGAGGGAGACACAGCATCCGAAGCAGGCTCCAGGCTCCGAGCTGCCAGCACGGAGCCCCACACGGGGCTTGAACCCACAAACTGTGAGATCATGACGTGAGCTGAAGTCAGACACTCAACCGACTGAGCCACCCAGGCACGCCCAATGAAGCCATTTTAAAAAGCCATCCTTTTGAAGGCTGTTTTTTCTCTTCAAGAAAACGTAACTTCTGGAAATTACCTTCGATGAGGAACCCAGTGTGTATGCTCGACGGGGGACCAAGGGCAGCCTCAGAACAGCCCAGGCAGAGCTGGGGTGGGGCGGGCCGGCTCACCGGGGGTCACCTCACACAGGTAGGACCCAGGCTGTGATCTGGCCTGTGTGGCCTGGAGATGCGGAGTAGGGGCCCCTGTGACACCTTGCCTCCTACAGCTTGTGGACACTAAGCCCTGGGGAGCAGCAGGTGGGAGGAAGACGAGGGCACGTGTGCAGCACAATGGCTCTCGCACTCAGCTGGGACTCGAGTCCCAGCAACGTCCTCGAGGAAACGCGGTTTCCTCAAAAAACCAAAAGCCTGAAGACTGATTCTCCATGGAATGTTGAGTTTTCTTCTTCTGCTTTGATAAAACCACAGGACTTCTTTATGACAGCTTTATTGAGAGATAATTCACGTACCTTAAAATTTACCCATTTAGGGGCACCTGGGGGGCTCGGTCAGTTAAGCGTCTGACTTTGGCTCAGGTCTTGATCTCACAGTTCATGGGTTCCAGCCCCGCGTCGGGCTCTGTGCTGACAGCTCGGAGCCTGGAGCCTGCTTCGGATGCTGTGTCTCCCTCTCTCTCTGCCCCTCCCCTGTTCACAGTCTGTCTTTCTCTGTCTCTGTCTCTCTCAAAAATAAATAAACATTAATTTTTTTTTAAATTTCTCATTTAAAGGGTACAATTAAGGTGCACCTGGGTGGCTCAGTCTCTTAAGCCTGACTCTTGATTTTGACTCAGATCAGGATCCCAGGGTCATGGGGTCGAGCCCTGCATTGGGCTCCACGCTGAGCATAGAGTCTGTTTAAGATTCTCTCTCCCTGTCTCTCTGCCCCTCCCCCACTGGTGTGCACGTGTTCTCTCTCTCTCTCTCTCTCTCTCTCTCTCTCTCTCTCTCTGTCTCTCTGACTCTGTGTCAAAAGACATAAAAAATAAATAAAATGTACAATTCAGTGGTTTTGACCACAGTCAATTTTAGAACATTTTATCACCTCAGAAAGAATCTCCCCTCATGTTTCTTTAGCTAATCACCCCCTCTCGCCCGGTGTTTCCCGCTCTCAGCAGTCACTAATCTATTTTCTGTTTCTGTGATTTGCCTACTCTGGATGTTGCATATAAATGGAAACTTGGTTTTTGGGGATCAGCTTCCTGCACTTAAGCATAATGTTTTCAGGGGCGCCTGGGTGACTCAGTCCATTGAGCATCCGGCTTCGGCTCAGTCATGATCTCACGGTTCATGGGTTCGAGCCCCGCATCGGGCTCTATGCTGACAGCTCGGAGCCTGGAGCCTGCTTCAGATTCTGCGCCTCCCTCTCTCTCTGCCCCTCCCCCACTTATACTCTGTCTCTCTTTCAAAAATGAGCAAACATTAAAAAAATAATAAAAAACATCATGTTTTCAAAGTTCATCTGTGTCCCCTTTACAACTGAATCATGTTCCAATGTGTGGGCACACCACAATTTTAAAATCCATCCGTAACGGACTTTTGGGTTATTTCTACCTTTTGGCTATTATGGTTATGCTGTTGTAAACATTCGTGTGCACAGTCTGTGTGTCAACGCAGAGTTCGTGTCCCTCGGGTATGTAACTAGGAATGGAAGTCCTGGGCCACAGGGGGAGGGCTTAACCCTCCGAGAAGGTGCTGGTCTGTGGAAAGCGGCCGCTCCAGTTTCTGTACCTGCACCAGCAGCGTGAGGGGCCAGGCTGCCCTGGGACTTTGTGATCGTGGCTGTCCTGGTGGGCATGAAGGGGCGCCTCCTTGTGGTTTTGACTTGCATTTCCCTGGTGACTGATGATGTCGAGCCTCGTTTCATGTGCTTGTTGGCCATCGGCGAGTCTTCTGGAAAGAAATGCCCGTTTCTGATCATTTGCCCTTTCAAACGGAGTCACTTGTCCTTTTACTGCCTGTGTTTGAAAGCATTCTTCACACAGTCTGGATGCAGGTGCCTCTTCAGATACATGATTTTCAAGTGGTTTCTCCCATCCCGTGGGCTGTCTTTTCGCGGTCTTGATGATGTCTTGGAAACACGGATATTTTCCGTTGAGTCGAAGTTCAGCGTATCTGTTGTTACTTCTGTGATTCGTGGTTTCGGTGTCGCATCTAAGATGCACACCACGTCCACTGCATCGCGCACACAGTTGCCGATTCACATGACAGCCGTTGTCAAATCTGAAGCCCTGAAGACGCCCCTGTGTGTTCTCAGGGCTTCACAGTCTTGGCTCTTATGCGTAGGTCTTTGATCTGCTTTGGAGTTACTTTTTGTATACGGTGTGAGGTAAGATCCACTTCTGTTCTCTGTGTGTGGCTCTCTAGTTGTCCAGCACTGTTTGGTGAAGAGACCGTTCTTTTCCCCTTGAATGGCCCTGGTACCCTTGTCAAAAATCAGTTGACCGTAAATACACAGGGTTATCTCTGGACTCCCAGTTCTACTCCACTGATCTGGATGTGCATCCACTACTACACTGGCTTGATTTCTTTCTTTCTTTCTTTCTTTCTTTCTTTCTTTCTTTCTTTCTTTCTTTCTTTCTCTCTCTCTTTCTCTCTCTCTCTTCCTTCCTTCCTTCCTTCCTTCCTTCCTTTCCTTTCTTTCCTTCTTTCTTTTCTTTCTTTTTTTTCTTTTTTTCTTTTCTTTCTTTTCTTTCTTTCTTCCTTTCTTCCTTTCTTCCTTTCTTCCTTCCTTCCTTCCTTTCCTTTCTTTCCTTCTTTCTTTTTTTTCTTTCTTTCTTTCTTTCTTTCTTTCTTTCTTTCTTTCTTTCTTTCCTTTCTTTCTTTCTTCCTTCCTTTCTTTCTTCCTTTCTTCCTTTCTTCCTTTCTTTCCTTCCTTTCCTTCCTTTCCTTCCTTTCTTTCTTTTCTTTCTTTTCTTTCTTTCTTTTCTTTCTTTTTTTCTTTCTTTTCTTTCTTTCTTTTCTTTCTTTCTTTCTTTCAGTTTTGAAATCAGGAAGTGGAGTCCTCCGACTCTGTTGTTCTTTTATGAGAGGGTCTGGTTGTTCTGGGTCCTGTGCCGGTACCATATGAATTTTAGGATCCGCTCGTTGGTTTCTAGAAAAAGCCAGTGGTGGTTCTGACAGGGGTTGCATCGAATCTGTAGACCATTGAATCTGCAGCTGGGAAACATTGTCATCCTGACGATACTGTCTTCCAATGGTGAACATGCGGTGTTTTCCCATGTATTTAGGTCTTTAATTCCTTCCGATAATAAAACCACGGGTCTTTTCGAAAGCCGCTTGAGTGCATCAGAACAGCTGATCTTCTCAGAGTGCCTGCTCTACCAACTCCCTGCGAGAGCAAAGTGCAGAGGCCCCACCCCGTCCAACAGTTTGGCGGAGGGGAGCAGGTTTGGGTTCTGTTCTACCCCGTAGCAGCCTCCTGCCTCCCGCAGGCCTCGGCCCTCAGCAGCCTGCCCAGGCAGATGGGTGCTCGTCACCCCATCTCCTTGCTCCTTCGGTTCAGAGGGCTTGTGTGTTCTCCTGACGTTGGTTTTAAGCAGCCCCTGGTCGCAGCCAGGGAGTCCTGCCTCAGGGTGCCCTGCCATCCTGACTGGCACTCCTACACGTGTAAGAGGGAGTCATTTGATATAGCACACGTATGTCCACTGCTCTCAGCTCAGCTTCCTGCATTGCTGTGGCACCTGTGTTACAGATCAGGTGACCACACACATATGGATCTGTTTCCGGACTGTATTTCATGAAGTTATTTGTCTTGTCTTGCCTTCATACCAAACTGTATTACTTACTATGGCCTAAGAGACCTTGTTTGGGTAGTGTTAGGGACTCTGAATACTTATCTCCCCAGATCCATATGTTGAAGCCCTCCTGCCCCCCCTCCCCAGCAGTGCGATGATATTTGGAGATGGACCTTTGGGAGGTGATTAGGTTTAAATGAGATCATGGGGGTGAGCCCCCTGTGATGGGAGTCGTGCCCTATAGGAGCTGAAAGCCCTTCTTCTGTCTGTGTGTGAGCACAGGGAGAAGGCAGCTGCCCACAAGCCAGGAAGAGGGCCCTCACCAACAACCACACCTGTCGGCACCTTGTTCTTAGACACCCAGCCTCCAGAACTGTGAGTGTTCAAGCTTCCCACTCCCTCCCCGTCGCCTTGGCTCCTCTTGGGTCATTGCGTTCCTGCGTAAACTTCTGAATCAGCTTATCAGCTTCAAGTAAAGAGCCTACTGGAATTTGACATTGAGACTGAGTCTTTGGTCATTTTAGGGAGAATCGGCATCTTTGCAACACGTGATCTAACAATCCATGAATATGGTATGTGCCTCCACTTAGGAAGATTTTAGAAATTTCTCAACAATCGTGTGGTTTCCTGGGCAGACATCTTGTACAACATTGGTAGCTTTCTTCTTGGGTATTTGGCATTTTTTATGGTAATATAAATGGTATTAGTTTTTAAAGTTCCGTTAACTGTGATGGTTGTAGAAATATGGTTGTTACGTTGACCTTGCATTCATCAGTCATGCTAAATTTCACTCACTGAATTTAATGCTTTTTAAGTTCTTTTGGATTTTCTTACGACGCTGATTTTAAAATAAGTTTTCTCCCTCATTTGGTCAGAAATTGTTTGGTTGCTAGCAGCAGAAATCCCTTCGAGGGAGTTCAAATAAAAGTGAGGTCAGAATCAGGCCCAGGGGATGCTGGGAAAGCCGGGAGCAGGGAGTCCAGCCGGACTTTGTGGAAATCTCTCCCTCGGGCTCCACCTCCCTGTGAGCCTGTGGCACTGGGCCACGCACCTCTGGGCACCCGTCCTCAACCCGGCCCTCTCTGATCGTCGACCAGCTTCCGGGTCTCTGACCACCTGTGGCACCAGTCTCAGCTGTACTTCCATGGGGCTTTGCAACACGGTTGACCCCGGCACCTCCAGTGTGGTATGCACGCTTCCTCCCCCCAGCTGCACCGACCGTTGGTCCCTCTAGAACTTTACTATTTTTTCCAAATATATATTATTGTATAATATTATATATATTATACATTTGCTTTTTTGCCTTCTCTTGATCTAGAAATTGGCAATTTTGAATTATGTTATATGTACATTATTATCTGCCTGCTTCACCTTAATTTTATGCCATTAGTTTATTTTATACCATTTCATTAAATATACTTTAACAGCGTGATCTTAATGGCTTAGTAGAATATATAATATTCATTTTACAGCTATATCATAATTCAGTTAATGATTGTTATTTTAAGGTATTTGGGTCCTTCCTGGGTTTTTAAGTACATATTTACTGCAGCGAATAAGCTTGTGCTTAAAGTCTTGCCTCATCTCTGATTATTTCCTTAAGATTGATTCCTACCAGTGGAATTAGTGTGTCAAAGGATATGAACATTGTTAAGTCTCTTGATATAATGTCGAATTGATTTCTAGAGGGTTGTACCCACTCACTCCTCTATCGACAACTCTGAGAATGCCCATTTCTCCACCAGTAGGATTGAGATTAGCTTGTAAGTAAAATCTTTTCTAATTTAATAGATGAAAAAAAATTATTCTCATTATTTTGATGTGCATTTTTGAGTAAGGTTGACTATATTTTCCTAAGCTTATCCATCATTTGTGTTGTTCCCTTGTGAACCGACTGTGAATTTCGCCTGTTTTTCTTCAGGGTATCTAGTCTTATTGATTTGCAGAAGCTCATTGTATATTGAGATGTAAACCCTTTGTTGTAATTGTTGCAAGTTTCTCTCTGTCTCTACTGGTGGCCCCGGGCCCGCACCGGCCTCGGCTCTGCTGGCCCATAGTACCAGTGCAGGGCTCGGTGTCTCGTGGATGGAAACACAAGTTTCTGGCTTCATCAGAGCTAGTGAGTCGCACCCCACTGTCAGGGTCTGAGTGAGGGTCTGTCCACGGTCCCAGTATCAGCACAGCAGTGGGCGTGGTCTGACGGGGCGGGGGCGGGGGATGCCCATGCACCCCTCTGACATTCATTTCTTTTCTGGCCAACACCTCCGACTTCGTTGTGGCTCATTCGGACCCTGCTAGCCAAACCATTAGGGACCATCTTTCCCTCTGCTTCCTCATCCTGCTCCTCAGTCGCCCATAACAGAAGCTTTTGCTAAGCCCAGGCTGGGGTGGGGGAGTTGGCCGAGGACTTACAGCCCAGTCCTCCAGCCCTGCCTCCTGGGGGCCTGCCTCAGTGCCCCTTCCTGTCCCCCTCCTGTCCCTGCACCACGTGAATGACTCCTGCACTCAGCCCCTCTGCCCCTGGTTACACTGCAGATGCCGTGTGGACCCCAGGGGCACCCAGTGTGCACAGAGACATCTGAGCCTCAGGGGATGGGGGCCGGACAGGCCGCTTCCCAGCTTCTGGCCTGGCTGGGTCAAGCCCTGAGTGCAGCACATGTCCTTCCCGAGGTTGGAACTCCCCAGGGGGCATGGTGGCTCTCTTCCCTCCAGATGGTCAGTGTCTCTCTCGCTTTCTGCCCCCACCCCCTCCCTGCAGGTGTCGGCAACCTCAGTTAGTGGAAAGAGCAGGGTTTGGAGACTAGAAACTTCTTTAGACTCTGGCCCTGGTCCTTCCAGCCTTGTGACTTCAGGCTGGTCATGTCACCTCTCCAGACCACAGTTTTGTCACCTAAGAGGAGGAACCGGCCCCATGGGATTGCTAAAATGACCTACAAACCCCCAGGTCCAGCAGGTGTTGGGGGGGGCGGGGAGCGGTGGCTAAAATGACCTTCAAACCCCGAGGTCCAGCAGGTGTTGGGGGGGGGTGGCTAAAATGACCTACAAACCCCAAGGTCGAGCAGGTGTTGGGGGGGCGGTGGCTAAAATGACCTACAAACCCCCCCAGGTCCAGCAGGTGTTGGGGGGGAAGTAGCCAAAATGACCTACAAACCTCCCCCCCAGGTCCAGCAGGTGTTGGGGGGGCGGTGGCCAAAATGACCTACAACCCCCCCCAGGTCCAGCAGGTGTTGGGGAGGGCGGTGGCCAAAGTGACCTACAACCCCCCCCCAGGTCCAGCAGCTGTTGGGGGGGGTGGTGGCCAAAGTGACCTACAACCCCCCCCAGGTCCAGCAGGTGTTGGGGGGGCGGTGGCCAAAATGACCTACAACCACCCCCAGGTCCAGCAGGTGTTGGGGAGGGCGGTGGCCAAAGTGACCTACAACCCCCCCAGGTCCAGCAGGTGTTGGGGGGGCGGTGGCCAAAGTGACCTACAACCCCCCCCCAGGTCCAGCAGGTGTTGGGGGGGGTGGTGGCCAAAGTGACCTACAACCCCCCCCAGGTCCAGCAGGTGTTGGGGGGGTGGTGGCCAAAATGACCTACAACCACCCCCAGGTCCAGCAGGTGTTGGGGAGGGCGGTGGCCAAAGTGACCTACAACCCCCCCAGGTCCAGCAGGTGTTGGGGGGGCGGTGGCCAAAGTGACCTACAAACCCCCCCCAGGTCCAGCAGGTGTTGGGGGGGCGGTGGCCAAAATGACCTACAAACTCCCCCAGGTCCAGCAGATGTTGGGGGGCGGCAGTGGCCAAAATGACCTACAAACCCCCCCAGGTCCAGCAGGTGTTGGGGGGGCGGTGGCCAAAGTGACCTACAAACCCCCCCCAGGTCCAGCAGGTGTTGGGGGGGTGGTGGCCAAAATGACCTACAAATCCCCCAGGTCTAGCAGGTGTTGGGGGGGGAACGGTGCTTGTGTGCTGTCCAGAAATGTGTGGCATACTCAACTCACTTCAGAGATTACATTTTAAAAGGGTGTCTCCAAGGAATCTTGAGTCAGGAATGATGTTCACTTTCCTCCTGAAGTTGTGCCTACCCTGACCTTGCCCTGGGCTGGGCCTGGTGCCCAGCATAGGATGAGAGGTTGAGGAGGGCACGGCTGTGTCTTGTCCTCAGGAACCTCGAAGTCCACCCAGCGTATGATGGGAGAGCCCCTGGGAGGCCAGCAGCAGGTGGCCTTGGGTAGCTCCCAGGTTGGGGGGCACACGGGGAAGGCCTCCCTCAACTGGCCTGAGAGAAAGGGGAGACCTCGCCCTGGAGCGAGCATTTGGGCTCAGAACGGATGGCTGAGTAGGAATTGGCCAGGTATCACCGTGGCCCCAGATCACCAGCTGTTGGTGGATAAGGCCTGGACACTCCCTGGGGCGCCGTGCAGGTGTGGCCCAGAGCCGGTTCGGGACGTGGGTGGGTACGAACCAAAACTTCCTACGCTGCCAAGAGAAAGTGTCTCGTGGGCCATGAGTGGCTCACGAGTGCAGACCTAGAAATCACCGTGAGTCCCCGGGTTAAGCCACGGCTGGCTTCCGAGTTCAGCGGTGCCGGCTCCTGACGGGGGTTCCCTTCGCCAGACCTGGGCGGGGGCAGAGTCAGAACGGCGTGAGTCTGCTCCCGTCTGTCCCCGGGCCAGGGGCTGGGAGCTGTGTGCACACTGGCTCCCAGCACCGGACTGGCAACTTGCTCTCTGTGAAACTGGGAAATGACAAATGACCAAAAAATCAATTTGTAATCTGATTGGAGGTTTCTGATTTCCTCTGATGAGTTTAAATTTCATTAAAAGCAACCTTATTCCAACATAAAAGGAATCCTTGAAGGGTAAAACAGGGGATTGTCTCACCGAGCATAAAGCCTCCCGACTCTTTTGTGTGATGTATTCATCGCATTAATTGTGAGGGCCAACCTGCCGTGTCTGTTGGAAGCTGTGCTGTTATCAGGGCCCGGGATCGGCCGGGCGCGCTCAGAGCACAAGGACTCACATTCAAAACTCGCTCTTTGGCGTATTGGCACTTGAGTTATCAACAACTCTTCTTATCTGCTGGGAGGGGGCTCGCGGCTCGGGGGGACAGAAGCCGCTACAAATCGCCACCCTGGCCGCCCCTCTGCATTCTCCTAATCGTATGTATTCTCTGGAAAAAAATGATCATCACGGCCTCTTGTCTTGATGAGAAATTGACATTTTCGGAGGACTTCTCTGGGCGCTCCGAGCGAGGAGATAAGGCCGAGTTGTTTTAAAGGAGAGTGGCCCGTCTTTCCTTTCAGGGGCCCTCTCTATTGCTCTCAGTGACCTACTTGATGAGTATGGATTTCGCGAGGCCTTTTTCAGCATTTGAACTATAAAAGGTTCAGAATGACACCACCCCTTATAGACAAAAGATAACCTTGCCCTTTGAATATATTGATTCTTTATTAACTAGGCTGTTTAATGCAATGAAATGAGGCATTAGACGGAAGCCCATTTCAAGTGCTTTGAATAATCTTTAAAAGCTTGAAAGACCTTAAAAGGCGGCCTGACAATAATTGGCATACATCTGGAGAGAATGCGGTTCCTGCTTCTGATTCGAAACACAAACATGAAACAATTTCTCCCCAGGTTGTAGGGCCCGGGGAGCCGGCCCTGGGGAGGCGGCCCTCCCCACCCCACCCCCGCCACCCCCCTCCCCCCCCCCCCCCACACACACCCCCCCCCCGCCCCCTGCCCAGGCTGGCACTTCTGGCACCGCTCAGAGTGAGGGAGGAGGGGACTCTGGCCCCCAGCCCCACCCCCAGCACCTTGGGAAGGAGCCCAGGGGGAGGCGGGAGGGGGGGCGGCCTGCAGCCTTGTGCCCCCTGAGCCTCCTTTTCTTTGCTGTCTCTTTAAGGCTGAAACAAGAATGCAGTCAAAGGAACCTGTCAGTGACAGTTTCTTTATGTTTTGAATAATTGTTTCCTGTTTTGCTCAGCAGAACAAGTAATTAAGATGACATTTGTGAGTACTAATTTGGATCACACTTATGTGTATGTGTTACAGAGCTGCAAGCCAAAACATGCAAAACCAGCCTTTCATTGAGGAGAAAATGAAAAATACAGAATGAAATGAAGGGGAGTCTCAAGAACTTGCAGAAGCCGAGCTTCCTGTGCAAATGAGAAGCCCGGGGCAGATGGTGCCCTCGTTATCCTCGTTATCGTCGGTGCCCATGCTGGTGGATGCAGACCGGCCGCAGTGCAGAGGGTCCGCTTTCCCGCTGCCGTGGACCCGGAACCGCTTGGTGGCATCCCAGGTGGGACCTCGGCCGGCACCGCCATCTGGTGCCCTGGTGCCTGCCCGCCCGTCCAGAGCCCAAAGCTGGTTCTCGCCCCAGCGGGGCCTGGCGGTGGGGGGTGGAGGGAGGGGGTGTGTACCCAAGCTCTCGCCCTCTACCTGCCGGCACCCTCCAGTTCCAAAGCAGAGGCGGGGGGGGGGGGGGGGGGGGTGCAGTCTCGAGGTTGGTTATACGCCACCGTGCCTGACACAGGGTCATGTACAGACATTTGAGTGCAACATACGTACAGACGGCCCCTCCGGGGACCGGAGCCCTAAGAATTTCTCTGTGCAGGTTACAAGAGTGGTTTAAGGACTGATAACTTTGTAGAAGGTGGTTCTACGAATCACTTTTACCTCAGCCAAGACACAGCCCTGGGGGCCCAGGTGTCAAAGGAACACCCACCCCACCCCCACCCCAGTCAATATCTGCACGCGCTGTGCCACTCATTTTAATCAAAACAGATAAAATTACCCAAAGTGAAATTCACAGACAAGAAATACTTTAATTAAATATTGTGTAAAATGAACATTTTTATACAGTTAAATATCTGAAAAAATGTACAGATAAAACAATCTTATTGTAGGGTCTTTAACAGTAAAATCTACCATTTAGTGAAGCGCTCAATTTTGAGACCATGAAGCGATGAGGGGCATTGACTAATCTAAAACACAAACCGAGTGCAGGGATGAGGAGACTTGCAAACGTTCTTAACATGTACACGTGAGCTTGTTTTTAGATCAAACCCTTACTTATACAAAATAAAACGGAGGCAATTTAGTTCCAAAGTGACTTCTCAGGCTTTTCCACGTAGCTAAGCCTTAGCCGTCGGAGGGCCGGGCCGTGGCCCGCTGACCACTGGGGACGTTCTGCTCATTTAGTCCCTCGAATGAGCACTTTCCTAAGTTGTGCATGGTTTTGTGTGTGTGTGTGTGTGTGTGTGTGTGTGTGTGTGTGTGTGTGTTTTGTCAAAGTTTTTTAAAGTCCTTCCTTTTGGTTTTAAATCTGATTTCTGCTGCAGCTTGCAAAACAGTTGCTGTGCTGTGTGAAGCGTTTAATGCAAAGGGAAAAGAACCCTCTGGTGTCACTGCGGGTTTGGCACTAAGAGGCACAGGATCTTGAGGAGGTCATTTCGGTTTAAAAAGGACAGACAGGTCTGACCACAAAATACATATATATATTATATATATAATATATATATATAATATATATATATATATATAATTAAAAAAAAAAACAGTTTAAAAACCAGCGGTGATTTTGGTCCCCCCACCCACCCCCCCAAAACCTCTCTGATTCCTAGGTGGGCCTGGGAGGGCACAGAACACAGCAGAATCAGACGCGGGAAGGAGCGACACATTGCAACAGCAGGTTTGTGCTTTTGTGTGTGTGTGTGTATGTGTGTGTGTGTGTGTAGACACCCTAATCTCCAAATGAAATCGTAACAGTTGTGTTGTAAGCCTGTGATAAAATAGCACAAAGGTTCTTTAAAGAAGTCCACTTTTAAGGCATCAGAGAAGTTAATGTGGCAAACATTTTAATTAAAACATCAGAAGTAAATTTTATTTTAAACTTTAGGCCTCTGAATTTTTCCAGTAAACACAGTTCAGCTATGTGGCAAAGTCGTGGGTGGCAGCTAAAATGACTTTTTACATTCTACAGAAAAATAAGGACACAGCCCCAAACGGTGTCCCCTCTTCACGGCTGTTCCACATGCACGAAATCTACTAGGATTTTCACAGCCGAGCGGCACCGTTTTTGTGTTGACTATACAACAACCTTTGTTTTCAAAAGTATTTGTTCAGATAACTTAAAAATAATATAAAAATAAACAATGAATTTGACTTTTCCTCAAAATAAAAAAGAAAGAAAAAAAAAAAAGGATGGGAAGTCCAAACAAAAGCAAATCTTTGAAGTACAAATGAAATTCCAGGACACCGGTTCACTTTAACAAAGCGGATCAGAGAGACAGCTCTTGGCTTAACGGTGTTCCTAACACCGGGCCATGATCAAAAACCGATACAGACAGGAAAAAGAAAACGGCGGTAAAAGCAATGTACAAAATCTCAAAGATAAATACAATATTTATAATCGATATGTTACAAAAGAAAGTCCCTTAGCAACTGTAAGTGTTCATGGAAAAGTGTTGAATGGAGACCATTTTATTCCTTATGAGACACATAAGGAAGAAAACGTGTTTTTTTTCTAAATATTTAAGTGGATCTGAAAAAAATTCAAGACAAGTGTATAAATATTTAGCTACAACTTTGGCAAAATCACAAAAGTCTACAATTTTATAACCACATACAAAACACATTAGGGAAGAAGGAGCTAGAAGTCAAAAGGACAACTTCTGGCACAAGAAACATGGACCTCACAGTAGCCTAAGAATGCAATAGTATACAGTGCTAGCAAAAGTTGAAAAAATGTTGATCACACTTGCTTAACAGGAAGTTCTAGCGGTGGGAGAAGATTTCAACCAACAGACAGTAGCATTTTTTTTTTCTGTCAGTGTGCTTGTTGAAGGCAAGAGAATTCAATATCAAAGTTACAATTTCTAACTACAATAAGTTACAAAGTTTCATTTCATTAAGATGAAGGTAAGCAATGATAAACCCTCCCTCCCTCCCTGCCACCCGAATTCAAGTCCTCCTTCCTTCCAGTTCGATGGCTCACGCCTCCTTGGCCCCCTTTTTTTTTTTTTTCACCACAAAAAAATATTTCACATTATAGAGATACACAACCATTGTGAATCTAAGTATGAGCACAGAAAAATGGTCGGAGGCATTTTTCATCAGTGTTTCATGATAATCAAAATGGTGCATTCACAAAGTTTCTCCCAACACATAGCAAGTACTAGACATAGCCAAGACGGAGTCAGAAACTTTATACAAAATAGGCGTCACTTTGTTTTCCTTAGTCTTCAGATCTGAGAAATGTGAAAATATGAGAAAAGTTCAGTCAATAAAATGGAATTGTTCATGAAGAAGTAGGCTGTTTGCATGTTGCTTCTTAATAGTTTAAATAAAATCTTTAAACAAAGTCTTTTGTAGCGTCTCCGCGGCTGCTGACAGCTTGAAGATCACGGTCTCCAGCAGCAGGCCCTCTACGCTAAACGTGTCCCCTGAAGTCCGTCGTGGTGCCGGGGTGCTGCGGAGGGGGGGAGCGAGCCCCTCACATCGGCGGGACTACCAGCCCAGACATAGCTGAAAGAGAGAGGCGGCAGGTTACTCTTGCGGCCGGGCGGCCTTCGCCGTGGGTGCACGTGCCTTCCGTTAACCAGGCTCGGTTAAGGTGCTGGGGGGGGGGGGGGGGCGGGGGGGGGGCATCTACTTCATGGGACCGGGGTACGTGTGGGGACAAACGCCCCCCACGACCTTCCACGCTGCAGCCCCTCCTCAAAGACTCCCTGGGGGGGTGGGGGGGGTGGGGGGAAGGGCTGCCGCCTCCCCCGCGTCTCAGTGGCTCGTTTACAGCAGACGGAGGCCCCGGACTCCCCAGAGGCCACCTCTGTCGACAGATGTGAACCAAGCCGGTCACTTCTGTGACGCCAGCCAGGGCTGGCCTGCAGGCCCGGTGTGACCCAGGCTCTGCGCTCGCTCCCTCTGTGAAAACCGGAGGGGCCTGGACTTCCCCTCCGCCTTGAGCCCTTGCCTCTGACCACCTGCTGATTGGTCCATATCGTAATGGTGAGTCTCAGGCTCTCCAAGAGCAAAGCCGCTCACAGCCCAGCTGCCCTGCGATCTCAAGGCCGAGGCCCCGAAGAGACCCAAGTCGCAGCCCCACCTCAGGGGGGCTCTTTTTCTCCTCCTCTACGAGTAAGAAACTTGGTGCTAAAAGGCCAAGCACGGCTGACGCCTTCCAGTGAACTCCTGGCACGAATAGAATTTAAAATCTTTTAACTTTAGCGTTGTTTAATTTTTGTCAGAATGATCACGCTCGTTAATTTACGTATAACGTATCGATACATTCGTTCACGGGGTGATGTGAGCTTCACTTTCCCAGTTCATCAATTTGCACAGCATTCATTCCTCTCCGACTCACCGTTACAACATTATGGTTCGGCAGGCCCGTGTGCACACCCCGCGCGGGTGGTGCCGTCCTCCCGTGGGCCTCCGCACCGTGTGGACGGTGGGACGGGCCGTGGCCCCCCGGCCACCTGCCTCTCAAGCAGCTCTGGGCCGCGGGGCCGGTCGGCGGCGCACGGGGCCTGGGCGTCCCTCTCATACGACTAAGATGTTGGGAACACAATTATTTCAAATCACGGATACCTTTCCAGTTCCTTTTTTGAGCATTAGTTCATCAAAGTGAAATATGCCACCGACTTCACAAAAGGGCCAGTTTGTCTTCTCCACGGTAGCGTCCTCAGCACCCAGCAGAGAGCCTGGCACATAGTAGGCGCTCAGTAAATACTGGTTGAATGGATTCATTTTTTTAAAGGAGTAACTGGATTTGACTTTCACCGGGAGGAGCATATACCAAAGGAGGTGTCTGAAAGAGGCCAGACGACGGCCACTTAATTCAGTGCCTGTGGCCCCAGTGAGTCACAAAGAGCCACGCGGTGAGAGCACGAGGCCTAGGGGCACTCACGTGGCCCACCCGCCGCACACCTCGCAGGCCACCGTGCGGCCTATGCTGCCCGGAGGGACCCAGCCCTGGGCAGGCACTGGGTGCCTGCTCCACGTGGCCCCGGCCGTGGGCAGCTGCGTCCACGGGATGCCTCCCCCTGCCCCCGGGACCAGCCCCCAGCCCTTCTCCCTCCTGAGCGTGTGAGAGGCCTCGCCTAGACAATCCAACTCCCCCCACCCCCCACCCCGGTGGTCACGCATGCACGGCCCCGATCTCGGTGCACCCCTTTCCGAGGACCGCACGGCCCGCCGGCCCCAGGTCTGCCGCGCCAGGCTGAGAAGGCAGGCTGGGACTCGGGACGCAGCGAGCGTGCCGGCTCTGAGCCGGGCCCCCGCGGGTGACCGCGGGCCCCGCCGTCCCCAGCCTGAGGCCGTCACGCCGCCCGTGGGCCAGGGGGCCGCAAGCCCAGGCGCCACGGGCGGGGCGCACCCTGCTCTCACTTGGTGGGCGCCAGCCGTGAAGGCCCGTTTGCCGCGTGGACGTCCACCACGACCCCCAAGCGGTTCCCCTTTCCTGAGGGCAGGGGCGGCTTTACCACGAGGACGCCGCGGGTTAGGTTGGAAGCAGGTTGGAAGCAGGAGGGAACGGTTTTCTTCCACCAGGGTCTGTGTTACGGGTGGGGGTGCGCGAGCGGGTGTCGCTTCTGCCGAGACCGGGAGGGGCACGCGGCATCGCGGCCACCAGAGGAGGAGAGCATGCCTGGGGGGCGGGGGGGGCGGGGGGGCGGGGGGGGGGGGGGGCGGAGGAAGGGCCGGGGCGCCGCCCCTCACCTTGGAGTCCGTTCCCGTTGGCGCTGGTGCAGGAGGGAGGAGGAGAAGCTTGGGGCCGGACCACGGGCGCGAAGGCGCTCTTTTGTTTCACTGCAGAGATGACATTGGCAGGTGAGAATGAGAAAATGCCGTGGGTACCGCTACAGTTTGAAGGGAGGGTGACCGAAGAGGCTGCCACGGTGGGGCTGGACGGCACTACTGTAACAAAGCAAACAGGGTCAGGACGCACGGCGCCGGCACGGCAACACCACGCAGGGAGGGGGCTGGCGGGGCCTCGCCCGGGACGCCGCGGCCCAGCGGGGCAGGGGCGACCCGCTGCCGGCTCGGCCGCTCTCTGGATGCCAGGCGAACTCTCGGGGGGACGGGGAGGGGGGGAGGGGGCGCGGGGGGGGGGGCGGGGCTCTGGCTTCCCCGCCGGGCGGCCCCCGTTTCGCTTCCGATTTGGCTCGGGTTCCCGGTGCGGCCTCGCGGGGCCCCACCGTCGGCCAATGTGCCGCCGCCACGTGGACCCCCAGCCTCCAGAGCCACCCTCCCTTTTGGTCTGGCAGCTCACATCCCAGGACAGCCAAGCAATATGCACACATTCGACGTGGTGGGTGAACACGAATCCGTGGTGTGACGACAAAACAGACACTTACTGCCGTAGGGAGAGTTAGCGGAGGAGCCATTAAGAAATCCAGGCGAGCCCGGGACCCCTAGATTGGCCATGGCGCCACTTCCATATCCATTCATGCTAGTGCTGACTGTGTTGTAATTGGACTGCTGGGGAGTACTGCTGGGGACGTAGCCTCGCGGGGACACGCTGCTTGTATTGCGACTGTAGCCGACTGTTGAAACCCCCCCCCCGGCCAAAAATAACGTTATTATCAGGCAGAGACACTCGGGGGGGGTCTCCCCGCGAATCCGTACCACATGCTCCACACCGTCAAGCGAGCTCACGCTCGACGCCAGCCCCAGCGCCTCGCGCCAGCTCGGGCGACCTCGCCGCGCCAACCCTGCCCCGGCGCCTGCTCGCCGGGCCCGGCTCCGGGTCTCCGTTGGCTTCGACAGCCGGCCGAGCGCGCTTCGATCTAGCCGTCAGCGGCTTCCAGGATTCTCCTTAGAAGCAATTACCGACAGCCTGGATTCGCGGGCTGTCCCCCCACACTACGTGAACTTTCGGCCTCCGCAGGCCTTCAAATGCCATGGCTGACAGCGAGAGCTTGTCTGTGGCCGCAGCTCCCCAGGAAGGGCTCTTTTGGGGTCTTCGTTCTTACGGTTACCATTTCTGCGCGTGTGGGGGAGGGGTGGGGAGCGGCAGCCTCGTTCCCGCCGCGGGAGAGGGGCGGCCGGCAGGAGAGGGGTTTTCTGAGACTGCTGCCTGCACGGATTCTAAAGAGGAGACCCAAACAAGGCGCCCAGAACCGGCTCACGCGACAAGGTCCTGCGGCCCGCGGCGGCCCGGCCGGGCCACCGCGTGATGGGGGGAAGGTGCGCTGCGGGCAGGGGGGCGGGGGCGGGGGGAGCTTCTCTCCCCTCGCTGGTTCCGGGCCCCCACCCGTGCAGCATATCCGAGAAGGGTCCCCTCCGCTTCCTATGCCACAGCTGCCCGTGGCTGCTCCCAGCCTCTCAAGGAAACGTCTAGCAAAGACCGGGCAGCTGAGTGGCAGGAGGGACACTTGCAGCAATTAGCTCTGGGCTCTGGGCGCCCCGTGGCGCGAGGACCTCGCGGCAGAGAAGGGAGCGCGGCAGGCCTTCCCGCCGCACCCAGGCCGTGGGGCAGCTGGCTGTGTCTGGGCAAGGGGGCCACCCTTGCTCGGCCGCGTACCTTGGTCATTGGCTTGCGACGTCTCCGAGACGTTAACGGCTAGCTGGCTGCTGAAGGAGTTCACGCCCATCATGCCCGTGTGCGCGGGAGTGTTGCCCAGGGTGGGGATCTGGTTGTGATTGCGGGGGACGCTGTAAAGCGCCTCGGCGATGTCCGCTGCCCGCTTCAGGATGATCTCCTAGGGCAGGAGGGGAAGTGCGTGTTCTGCCCCAAGCTCCCGGGTGGCGCTGCGGAGCACCGGCCCCCCCCCCCCCCCCCCCGACCTTGTCCCCCGCCCCGCCCCCGCCAAGGCCAAATAACCGTGACCAAAGCTCTTCTGTAGTTACAACTTCCCTTAGGAAAATAATCTAACGGTGCTTCTGAGGGGGGCGCGTCCGCTCTGTTCTGCACCCACAGCCCAGGGGCCCCCGAAGGCGCGCACAGAAGCTGGGGAGGCGTGGAAGGCGCCGGACCCGGAGTCAGAGGAGCATCTCGAACACCCTCACGTCTGCTCCCCGGAGACCTCCAGCGGGACGAAGGTGGGCCGTGGGGGCCCGTCCTTCCCTCCCAGGCCGGCAGCACCCACCGTCCACCTACCACCGGATCCCCCGGACGGATTTCGAGGTGGCCGTTCCCTGTGACAAGTTCTCCTGCTCCGGCTCCCTGACACTGACGCGTGACTCTCTACTCACATACCCGGGGTGAGGGTGAAAACAGGAAGGCGAACCTTTCTCCCACCAGACTGAGTGGTCGTGAACGGGTGCGTGTGCGCCCAGAAAACCCGCGGTGGACCCGGGCCGGCCGGCCCCTCCGAGGACACGGTCAGCCTGGGGAGGGGGCAGGCACGTCAGGCTGCCGTCTGCCTACCTGGTTGTTGTGGGGCATCCCGTATAAGGCT